>NW_011888989.1:898412-925616 GCF_000151845.1 Pteropus vampyrus | reverse complement strand
AGTTCCTCAAAAAACTAAGAATTGATCTACCATATGATCCAGCGATCTCTCTACTGGGTATTTACCTAAAAGACTTGAAAATCCATATACAAAAAGATATTTGCACACCGATGTTCACAGCAGCGCTATTCACAGTGGCCAGGAAATGGAAGCAATCAAAGTGTCCTACGATAGATGATTGGATAAAGAAGGTGTGGTACATATATACAATGGAATATTAGTCATAAGAAGAAATGAAATACTGCCTTTTGTGACAACCTGGATAGACCTCGAGATAATCATGCTAACCAAAATAAGCCAGACAGAAAAAGTTGAAAATCACATGATATCACTCCTTTGTGGGATATAAACCTAAAAGCAACAAATGGACAGGACGAACAGAGACTCAGGGACATGGACAATGGACTAGAGGTTACCAGAGGGTAGGGTGTGGGGGAGGAGGGAAGAGGTAGACAGGGTAAAGGGGGTCAAATATAGGGGGTTTGGGGAAGGTTGAAGTGGGTAAAGGGGATCAAATATATAGTAGCTGAAGGAAACTGGACCCTCAGCAGAGAGTTCTTAATAAAAGTGGGGGAAAATCACCAGCCAGAGAAGAAATGATGTAAAGAGAAAAATGAGGAAATTATGAGAGAATAACGGGATAAAAATAAAAGGTAATTTCAAACATAACTATATGCTTTGAGGTTGCTTTAAAAGGGAACTTGAGAAATGCAAACATGAACATTTTGATTGATGAGGCTCCAAAATAAAATCTAGTGGCACTGCAGCCATTGCGTTGTCAGTTCCAGATAACAGATTTATTGCTTTTAGCTCTCAACCACTATACTTGATAATTAGTAAGACTGTAATAAAATATGATCTGTATGGAAGAAAATAACTCAGAGAAGTGAAGCATTAAAAAATAAAGTTTTATTTTATCAACGTTTATTTCATATGTCTTTCCAAATTTATTTCTAATTAGTTTCTCTATCACTCAGGGTCATTACCAAAGATATCAGTGCTACACACAGGGGCTACTTCTATGGGAGGCCTGGAGCTCCCTTCTGTAACTACTCTGCTAAATGGGAATCTAACCCTAGAAGTAGTGACACATGTGCAATGTTTTAAATCAGTGGGTTTTATATGTGGTGGTTTGGGAGACTTTCAGATTTAAACTTACAGTGTGTTTATTATTCTCACAATATATCAAGTAAGCCTGTCAAGATATGTAAACATATCACAGCAACTTTTCTGCCTCAAGTAATTCCCCCAGATTTTATAGTTCTTAGATGTATTTAAAACATATACCCTTCCCCTAATAATCAGATCAAAATTTGAGGTTATAAAATAAAATACAAAATAGTAACCACCCAAATACACAAAATTGTCACATCAGCCTCTTTGGCTCCCCTGACTGTATTGGAAAATCATGTGTCATCCTCATTACCATGACAGGTTAAATAAACTATTGACACTAAACACTGTCTAGCCACATCATAAGCAGAAATGTGTAGAGAGTAGACCAGACTTCAGGGAGAAACACAATTACTAAGGAAAGCCTTAACATCCCCTCCAAACTGAAGAGAGCAAAGTTCTGAGTTCTCTGGCACTACTGCCCCAAATTTTCTTTAGGCTCTAGATCAGGTGGGCTAAACTACTCTTTTCTTTATTTATGATGAATATTTTGTTTTCTACTGTACAAGGATAGCACTAACACATTAATTATTTTAAAGAGTGAATTCGTGAATTCAGGTCTTCATGGAGGTATAGCAGATGACTCCAGGCATCTGAAGCAGGGCTGATTATGTCTGTGTAGCTAAAGAGATAGGTACATCTCTGTCATCAGTACTAGACATTAAGTAGAATGTAGTAATGTTTCTAATTTGTTTCACCTATAAGCTGAAGCTACATAACTATTTTCCATTTCATATTCTCTTATGAATATCAGTTTACCTGTCTTCCCCAAAATGCTAGACATCAGTTGTGGACAAGAGACCATATGATAGCCATTACTATGCTCTAGGCACAAGGCTTAAATGAGTGAGCACTTGATACTTTCTTCCCTTTTATTTTAACTGTATAAAATAAATATTTAACTAAAGGCCTTTAATAAAGCTTTTAACTGCATGGTACCCATATGAGAAGGCCATTCTACTCCGACCAAGGGAAGTCTGCATCATTTTTCATTTTCTAAGCAGAAGTCTCATTCGGGGTAGGGTTGAAGCCACTCTACCTATAAAACAAGAAGGCCTATGAGCAGGGTGCAATACCAGCTATATTGATCAGAGGAGGCCCTGTCTTCTTTTCCCCATTAGCAGATTAAGACTACCTGTCATTTTGTCTGAACAAAGGGCACAGAAGCTTATTTCATTCAGTAATCAAAACATGTAATTTTGCCATAACTCAAAATAAATGCTTTGTGTTATTTGTTGTTTTAAAAATATCTGTAAAACTGGACTTTACTTCAAAGCCCATAAATATTTCTGGGGGGAGCAAACAATGTGCAAAACACTGTGGGATGTTCAAATTATATGTGCATCCTGTTATATATGGCAGTTTCAGCAACCTGAAACAATGCTTTTATTATCTAGGTTATTTAATCAAAATCTATTATTGCTCCCCATTGTCTTGTACTATATCAACTTTTGACTAAAGAAATTTATCACAATTTGGTCCACTTTACTCATCTAATCTACTTCTCTATGTTCTTAACACAAAAAGCTCTACTCTGCTCAAGGCAGTATTCCTTACTGTTTCACAAACATCATTCTTCCTGTATTCCCACTCTCCAGCCTCCTCACTCCAAATCCTAGGGCACCTCAAAGCCCATCTCCACTCCTTTTTCTTCCAGGAAGGCTTCTCCAACCATTGCTACTTTCAGGGATGACCCCTTTCCCTGAAGACCCACAGCATGAACTGCTCTACTCCTTGACCTAGCACTTGCAATTGTTTCAGCTAAGCTAGTCTGTCCTCCTCAACTAGATCACTTCCTAGAAGGCAAACACTCCCTGTGCTGCCCACAAGGCAGTTCTTATTTATAAATATTAAACTGCCTTACTCACGTTTTTAAATGACAAAGAAATGTATTCTTTAGCTTAGTGGTTTTCAAAACTTGAGTGTGCATCAGAATCACCTGGAGATTCTGTTTGGCGCAGATGGCCCTACCCCCAAAGTGTCTGAATCTGTAGGTCTGGGTGGGGTAGGGCTCAAGCATTTGCATGCCTAACAAGTCCCCACATGATGCAGATGGTGCTGGTACTGCAACCACACTTTAAGAATTAATGGTATGGTTCACTTGAGTGGCCAGTGATAATTGCCAGGGGCCAGAAATGCAGAAAAAATACTGGGAAAGGCATAGGACAAGAAGCCCGAAGAACTGGCTTTTGGCTTGTTCTCTTACAAGGTACTATCTGGCCGTGGCAAGTTTGCAATTTCAGTTTACTCTCTCATCTGTAAGATTGGGACAATAAATACGGTTTACCCCATTGCTTGAGACTATTATGAAGATCAAATGTGATCAAAGGAAAACAATGAGGATCAAAGACATATGAAAGCAAATTGTAAAGTAAGTTATTTTACAAATGCCCCTGGCACATAACAGGCATTCAGGAAATATTAGTTGCATTTTATGATCTGGCTTGATATTTCAATTCTAAATCAAGTTTTTTGAAGAATGGACTGATTTTGTTCTTCAGTATAATTTCACTGATTGGAGAGAAATTTTTATGAGGATTACTCATTATAAGTACCATTAATTTTATCTTTAGAAGAAAAAGAGAAATTTATTTATGACTAGCATGTTCACCTCACTCAAAATATCTAAACTCCACTTTATTTCTGAAATATATATATAAGTATTTCCAGAAAAGAAATCATAATCTTAGAATCCTTTCCTCAACAGCAAGAAATGGCCACTAACACAAAGAGCATACCAATTCTTTGTTCAGAAAGAAATTAGCTGGCAATGAAAATGACTATTTTAAAAATAAACAGTAAACCCAAGAAATCCTATAAAACATAATCTGATCTTGCTCTAGATTTATTGTTCTTAATTATTTTACTATCATATCTTATTTTCTTTGAGTGATTAATCATCAATCAAATTTTAAGATTCCCCTGTGGTCTCACAATCTGCAAATTAGGAAAATGAAATGTCTCCTTTACAGTTGAGTTAATATCCATGACCTTCTTAAGTATGCCTAATAAAAAGGGGTCATGGGTCATGAGTGACAAATGGGCTATGTGACGGATGGCTATAACCGGAGAAAGGACATGATAAAAGCAAAAAGAAAATATCCTAAAATTTCATAGAAATAAAAAGAAAAAATATAAAACCTTATAGGCATCCTGCTGACATTAGTAATAGCTCCATGCTATTATTCATAGTTTTTTCATATATAGCTGAGAAAAGGAAAAGTGGCCTTTAAATATGTTTTTGGCTAATATACCTAGAATTATAAAAATTAATTGATTAAATAGCCTGTATCGGTTCTGCCTAAATATATTAATAAAAGTATATAAATATTTCCACTTTTGACTTCTTTGTTTTCTCCACAACACATTTTAACATCCTAATGAAGAGGAACCCACTTACTGTCCTAAGGGGTAGAGAACCAGGGTTCTCCACATGTGACCTTTGACCTTTCACTTGTGAAAAGTCCACTTGCTAACAAAATCACAGGGACTGCAAATCAAAAGATGCTGAGATCCTTGGACAAAAGGAAAACAGAGGAAGAAAGAGGGTAAGAGAAATGGAAAAGAAAACAGAACCAAGCAGCAGAATCCTTATACATTATGACAGGCTCAGCAGATGAGGGTCACCCATCAGTGGGCAAATCTGCAATAAACTAAAAAAAAAATAGCTTTTACAGAAATTTTCCTTGATATCAATGGAAATAATTTTATGTAGTCTTCAATACACGTTTAAAATAGTACAGAACTCCTTTCCTTTCGGACTTTGAAATTTTTTATACTCTTTCTCATCCAGATAGCTTACTGCATTTACAATTGTTTTTCAGTTCCTTTTGACTGGCAGAAGAGTAGAAACATTTCTTGACAGGCTGTCAGAGTACATGCTATCCTTTTTTATTATTATTTTACAGTAATTCTTAGCAAAGACCAAGAGTAAGAAGGAAAACTGGAATTCTGATATTCCATTTTGACCTAACTTTTTTTTTAAAATAGGTTCCAAGAATTCCAAGTGACCCAGTTCCCCTGACTGTAAAGGGGAAACTTGATGGCTATGCAAGCTTAGTTTTGTTCAGTGGACCTAGTGAAATAACATTATGTTATATGACTTCCCCTCATTGCAGACCTTTTATGACTCTCCCAACTAAAGATGGTATAATATTTAAGTTGCAAATAATCCAAGATGATGCATAATTGTTTCAGAGGTGCCCATCACATTTCCTCAAATAGATTAAGTTCCTCAATATCATGCACAGTGACTTTTTTCATTTATTCATTCAACAAATATTTACTAGGAACCTAATGTGTACTATGGCTTGGGATGTAAAAATCTCTGGTCTTATGAAGTTTAAATTTCTTTTGGTAGGAGACAGATTAAATAAACAAATTATGTAGTATTTTATAGGTAGTAAGTAACATCAAAAATGAAAAAACTACAGTGGAAACAGAATAAGGGGTAGGGAGCTACAATTTAAATAGGGAAACTAGGTTAGCCTCATTAAAAGGGGACATTTGGATAAAGACATGATAGAGATGAGAGAATGGACATGTAAACCCAGGAAAAGAAAGTTTCAGGCCTAAAATATAGCCAATGCAAAAGCCTAAAGCAGGAGCAATGCCCGGAGACTCTTGCTTTTACTGTGAAAGGAATTAGTTGCTATTAGAGGTGACATGATCTGACTTTTAAGAGGATCCATTTGCAATGTTGAGAATAAAATATAGTAGGCAAGGATGGAAACAAACAGGAGAAGGCCCTTATTATTATCCAGACAGTGGCTTGATCCCCGGTAGAACTGGTGGTGGTGGTGAGAAGTGGTTGGATTCTGAATATATTTAAGAAGCAGAACAAACCAATTAGATGTGGTGTATAGAAGAAAAAAAAGACTCAATCGTGACCTCAAAAAATTGGTGTAAGCAACTATAAAGATCAACTGAGATGAAGCAAATCTGATGTGGGGAGGAGAGCAGGAAGGATATGTGTATGAAACACTTAAAAAAAATCTATTTAGTGCCTAGCACATAAGCAAATACAATTGCTCCATCATCTAAAACACTCACGTGAATCCATGAGAGCAAGAAGCTCATCTGCCCTATTCTAGTGGGAAATTGAAAACTATTTGCTGAATGAATGTGGCAGGCTGAATAATGGCCCCCCAAAAGATGTCCCTGGCCTAATCCCTGAAACCTGTGACTATGTTGCCTTATGTGACTAAAGGGGTTTTTCAGATGTGATTAAGATGAGATGGGAAGATTATCCTGGATTATCCGGGTGAACTCAATATAATCACAAGGGTCCTTAAAAGAAGGCAGGAGTGCCAGAGTCAGAGAGAGTGAGAGGTTTGAAGTTGCTGCACTGCTGGCTTTGATGGTGGAGGAAGCGCCATCAGCCAAGAAATGCTGGCAGCCTAGACACTGGAAAAGGCAAGGGTAAGTAAGTTTCCTCCCTGGAGTCTCCAGAAGGGATGCAGCTCAGATGATGCCTTGATTTTAGGACTTCCAACCTCCAGAACTGTAAAGTAATACATTTGTGTTGTTTTAAACTGCCAAGTTCAATGTAATTGCTATAGCAGCCACAGGAAACTAATACAATGAACAAATAAATCCAAAAATATGCAGGGGCCGAGGCCATTTTATTCACAATTGTTTCTCTAGTGCTTAGCGGTGCCTAGAGGAGAGTAGGTACTCAGCTGGGTTAACTTTAATGATGTTATGCACACTCCCACCTCTATGCCTTTGAACATACTGGTCCTTCTGCATAGAATGTCCTTTCATTCCACTTTGGTCTGGCAAACTACTCATTTTCCAAGAGCCAGATAAAAACCCACTATCTTTGTGATGGATTCAGCAACTTCCCTAGGTAGAGTTAGCAGGGCCACTTCTGTTCTCTAATAGCATTTTGTAGCTGCTGAAGCTATAAGACTCAACCATGCTGCACCATAAGGATGTGCTTATTGAGAACCACAAGGATGTCTCTTCATTGAGAACCACAAGTTCCAACTCATGGATCATGTAGTTGTGTCCTAGTGCAAGGGGTCTCCAACCCTCAGGCCATTGACCGGTATCGGTTGGTCTGTGGCCTATTAGGAACCGGGCCACCCAACAGGAGGTAAGCAGCAGGCGAGTGGGCAAAGCTTCATTTGGATTTGCAGCCGCTCCCCAGCGCTAGCATCACTGCCTCAGCTCTACCTCAGATCATTAGGCATTAGATTCACCAGTCCCTGGTGCCAAAAAGGGGACTGCTGTCCTAGTGTACTAAGGGGACGACATGTGCCTGGCATGTACATGTCTGCTAAATGAACAGATAAAGCAACAGTACTAATATTTGCCACCACTTAGCACATTTTCAAGGCACTCTGACTTATTATCTCATTTTATTTCAATAATAATTCTCAGAAGAGAGGGCAGCATTGTTTCCATCAATGGGGAAAATGCTTGGCTTGCTATGCTTGATGTGCCATGTTATTCGTGACTGACTGAACTCCAGCCAAAGCCTCCTGACTCTTCGCCCAGTGCTCTTTCCTTCAGCTTGTGCTACTTCCACTGCCACAGGGTCTGACTGGGCTGCCAACATAAGCTCCCCCTTTGTTACATACATATTGTGTTGGGGAAATTCAGGCCTTGCGTGACACTGTAGTCAAAGGCCGCAGCAACTCCTCAACAATTGACTACTGTCTGTAGTTTTGATCATGATTCATAATTCCTGTCAAAAGAACAGTGTATAAGAGTAGCATTAAATTCACAAGATTAAAAAAATGCATAACCCAAATCTAGGCAAAGTAATATTGCCAAACACTAGATTTAAAGGACATATTCAGGGCCATGTTAACTAAAACCAGAGGTAGAGGTAAAGGTAATTAGCTTCAGTGAGTTGAGCTATTTTACATACCTGGCACTTCTTTGACTTGACTGGCAATTTTAGAGTCAGCTGCTGGCTGCACATTTTGGCAGATGGCTAGCAAGGAAGAGAAGGAGACAGGCAAGAGCAGATGCTGCTAGGAAAGGTATTCAGAATTCTAGTGGCTAGCTCTGGTCGCAGTTGCTAGATTTGTTTGAAACACTGTTTTGCACGTGTTGTCTTTACACAGTATTTACTGTCTCAACCATGAATCTTTGTCTCTTGTTTATCAAGTCAGCTTTTCTATAAGTTCTAAAAAAGAATAAGAAACATACTCTTACCATACAATCCAGCAATTGCATTCTTTGGTATTTACCCAAAGGAGTTGAAAATTTATGTCCACAAAAAACCTACACACAGATGTTTATATCAGCTTTATTCATAATTGCCAAAACTTGGAAAGCAAACAAGATGTCCTTCAGTAGGTGAATGGACAAATTGTAGTACATCCAGACAATGGAATATGATCCAGTGCTAAAAAGAAATAAGCTATTGAGCCATGAAAAGACATGGAGGAAATTTAAATGAATATTACTAAGTGAAAGAAGCCAATCTGAAAGGTTACATACTGTATGACTACAACTATATGATATTCTGGAAAAGGCAAAACTATGAAGACAATAAAAAGATCAGTGGGTGTAGGGGTGGGGTGGCTGCAGGGGTGGGGATGAATAAGCAGAGCCCAGAGAATTTTTAGGACACTGAAAATACTCTGTACAACATTATGATGAAGGATGTAGCATACATTAGTTCAAACCCATAAAATGTACAACATGGAAAAAATGCTAAGATAAACTATGGACTTTAGATAATTATGATGTGTCAAAATAGGTCCAACCTTGCACCTATTTTTTTTTTTTTAAAAAAGTACCATTCTGGTGAGCGATATTGATAATGGGGGAGGCTATGAATGTGTGAAGGCTGAGGGGTTATGGGAAATCTACCTCCTTTTCAATTTTGTTGTAAACCTAAAACTTCTCTTTAAAAAACCCAAAGTCTTAAAAAAAGAATAAGGAATGAAAAAAAGGTTAATGGCATTGATCCTCTTGATCCTCTAGTGTAGATTACTTAAAATGAAACTAATGGCAATTACTGGCTGTGTTCACCAAATCTTCAGAGATAACATCAGAATCCTTTAAATTATGCCAAATGATATGCTTCTTCTTGTTCAAAGAATTGATATTACAAAACTATCATCTTCCACCAAACAGTAGGCACAAGATAAGGCATATCTTTGCACCAACACTAAGTAGCCAGCTAGACAAATGGAGGATTCTCAAAGTTATCAAAAACACAATAAACAAATGTACTAAAAATTTGTTGAGAAACTTCAAATATTTAGTGAGCACAATAAAGGGGAAATAAAACTTTTTTCAGACTGCAATAGTGACAGAAAAAAAGGAAAACTAGAATCATTTTGTGTTTAGATCTAGGGACAAAATAGTAATAATAATAATAATAATAATAATAATAATAATAATATTAACATAATTTTCACAAAATATTTCCTGAGATACCCACTAGTGGGTCCACTTCCAACTTGAAGCATGAGTACAAATGGAGGCTCCCTTTTCTTCCCACCCCATCACAATCCTGCACCATGAGGGGCCTTATACTCCTGTGTATTGAACCTCAGCCTGAAGGTCCAAGCTTTGTCTTCCAAATCCCCCACTCCTCACACACAGCTATCTCCTAGCTACCCTTCAGCCCTATGCATGTGCTTACCTGTAGCAATCAGTCCTCAGAAACCCATACAGGTATTGACTACAGGCTCTAGCTCTTTGGACAGGGAATTCTTGGCTCACTGGTACCTGGAGCGAGGTCTAGAACCTTGCTACCCAAAGTGTGGCCAGGGCCCAGCAACATTATCATCATCTGGTCCCACCAAGGTGATTCAAGTGCATAGTAAAATTTGAGAAGGAAAGTAGGCATCCACCTGGCCTCTAGATCCCTCATCCCTTGCAGAACAGCCTAACTTGAGGGGGAGCAGAGCACAGCCCACTAACCATGGGCCCAGCTCAGGAGTGCTGGCTGCTCAAGCCTAAGAGCCCCTGGAAGATTTTCTTGGGATACACATGAGTAGTGTATATGTGCCATTTCTTATGCTTTAGAATATAACAGACTGCTCAGTAAGTGGGATAACTGATAAGTTTAATATTACTCATTACTTGGGGGAGGGTGGATAGGTAGTTATATGTTAGCACTTGATCCTTGACCTACTATTCTAATTCATATTCAATTGCTGGAGGTTTCATTACACTGGCATCTGAGCAACCTCAGTCAGTAACATTTATTAGCTGTCTAGTCAGTGTGTCAGAACTCTGTAATTCTCTCCTAAATTAGACTATCCAGGGAACTAGACAATCTATTTAGTTTTAATTACCTGAAAAGCTTTTTGTTGAAAATCTTTCTAAAATTTATTAGTCTACTTTCCTGAACAAATAGACATCATGCCCTGAATGTACTCTTTGTTGGAGAGGAAAGATCTTACAAAGCCTTGAAGTCATCATTCTGCATAACTATAATCCTTAATTAGAATTGCCAATAAATATTGTGGAAGTCCAGTTAGGCTGAACTTAAGGCAAATGACCTACCTGAATGCTGGCTCTGCCACATAACTGCTCTATGAGCCTGGGCAAGTCACATCCCCTATGGGTGTTAGTTCTTATAGTTGAAGTGAGATGGTACATTGGACATTTTCCCTGTATCTAAGTGTCAGTACTTCCATGACAACACTAGAGTTAATGAACAAATCTTTCTCTCTCTGTGGAGAAAGAAGCTAAAAATATGACAGGATTGGCCTGTTAATATAGTGTCACTCTTCATCCTTGGGGCTCGCATGGGGTTTAACACAGGTGAAAACTTTATTGAGAACCTACACCCAGAGATCCATCACAGACTAGGAAAAAAATGCCTAAGGAAGGAAAGAAGGAACATAGCACTGGGCAATGCAGTTCTGAGGAGACAGAGAGGTAAGACAGTCTTTCTTACCAGCATCCCTCCATACCGGGTGTAGCTAAAGACCTGCTGACAGAGATTTGTTAGGGTACATGTACATTCTCTATTTTTCTTTACAACTTAATGTCCATCTCATCAATATTTCTTAATTCAATATCTTTCAATATTAAGTTTAAGTCTCTCCCTACTTTCTGTTCTTCTGGTGACTCAGTTCCAAATCCTTAACATTTCTCCTAACAGTCTAATTTTCCAACTGTTAAAAAAAAATAAGTGCCAGAGTCTCATTCTGTAAAAGAAAACAAATCTATTCTATAAAAGTCAATGTTAATCACTTGCAAACTTTATATAAGAGGAGCTGGTATTTATTAGGCTTTTTATCTATATACTAAGCCCTAAGTATTTTTAATTATCTTAATTAATCTTTACAACCACATTATAAGGTAGGTATTATAATCTCTACCTTGCTGATGAAGAAGCTGAGGCTGCTAGAAGTGAAACAACTAATATGGGGTTATACGAGTAGTAGCAAGCAGTAGAAATGGGCTTCTGGATTCCCGTGTATTCAGGTCTGTCCATGTTCAAAGAAAGTCCTTTTATCTCTATTCCATATCAACCATGCCTGCAAAAGTGCATTTTAAAAACAAATCTATCCTTTAAATAATGGAACCATGTGTCTCAAATTTATTCTTGGGTTCATTCTTTTTGATGTATGAGTCTTCAAAAAACAAATAAACAAACAAATGAGAAGATAATGTTGAGGACAGTGAGGAGATTGACAAATTCTCTCTCCAAAAAGCAAAACTGTCTAAAAACCACAACCATTTCAGTGCTCTGGAAATTAATGAAAAACATACAACAGTCTGAGCATTTATTCCTGAAAATTAACTGAACTTGGGGTCAGAATAGTGAGTCTATGACAGTGTTGTTGCCTGGCTCTGCTTCGATCCCATCCCCCTCCACCCCACCCCATTCTGGCTCTGTCATTGTGGTAAGTCATTCAACCATGACAGGAAAGACTACAAAAATCAGCAGCTTCACTGCACCTGCCAGAGCAGGCTCACTTGACTGGGGCATTAACAGTTAAAGTGGAAAGTCTGGAAAGTGAGCAGGCATACTAGCAATTTGGTTGGCCTGAGGTGGAGCTAGTAGACTAACCAAGAATTTAACAATTGAACCAGACATAGTGGACCCAGAAGAACCTCTTCACACATATTGGGTTGATGAAGGCCATGCAAATGCATAGCAAAGACCAGAGGGGCCCAAGCCACCCACATACCTATAACCAATGAAGCCTGCACACCCACAGTAGACACAGCAGAATCCAGAAGACTGTAAAAGCTCGGAGAAGACTTGAAAACAGCATGAAGTTTCGATGTTTTGCCCTAGCACAGATATACTCATCAGCAGATAGTGGAAGCCTTATTGGCTGCAGGTGTTTGAGCACAATTTCTGATCATTCATTGGCTGAATTACTAAGCTATGCAGATAAAACAACAAACCCTAAGAAGCCAGGCTAAAAAATTTTTTTTTAATAAAAAGAAAACTGAGTGGAGACATCAGCAGTCGCACTTGCAAAGGAGACAGTCCACAGATTTAGTATAAATAAGTTACTGAACAAACCAACAACAACTATATTCTTCAGATGGAAAAAGGCAGAATCCACAGTTTCTACTATATATCTTATATATTAATATTCAACAAAAATTATAAGGGAAGAAAAAAAAAAGTATCATCCACACATGAGTGAGACTGGGGGCTATCAACAGAAAATGTCCCTGATTAGTTTTAAAAGTAGTACTTAATGGAAAAAGACTTAAAAGCAGCTATTATAAATATGTTTTAAAAATAAAGAAAATCATGTTTAAAACATTAAAGGAAAACATTATAACAATCAATCGACCAATTAAGAACCTCAATAAAATGACAAAAATTATAAAAAAGAATCAAATGAAAAATTTTGGAGTTCAAATGTTCAATGTCTGATATGAAAATTCCACCAGAGGTACTCAGCAAATTTGAGAATGCAGAAGACAGAATCAGTAGACTTTAAAACAAATCAATAAAATTATTCAATCTAAAAAACAGAAAGAAGGTTGAAGAAAAATATGTAGTTTCAGAAACCTGTAGGACAACATCAAGCATAACAACATATGTACACTGGTAGTCCAAAAAAGAGAGGAGATGAGAGGAGGAAAAAAAGAGGCAGAAAAATATTTGAAGAAATAATAGCCCAAAACTTCCCGATTTTGATGAAACATTAATGTAAATATCCAAGAAGTTCAATGAACCATAAACACAAAGAGATCTACCTAAGCACAGCATAGTCAAACTGTTGAAAATCAAAGGCAATTAAAAGATCTTGAAAACAGTAACATGACTTATCGCCTACCGTGAAACAAAAATTCAAATAATTTATGATTTCTCATCAAAAACAATGGAAGCCTGAAGGCAGTGAATGACATCATCAGAATGCTGAAAGAACAACAATCTGTTAACCAAGAATATATCCCACAAAATATCCTTCAAAAAAGGAGCCAAAAAATAGATATTTCTAGTTAAACAAAGATTTTATGAAGAAAAATTATAGAGATAAATGGAGAATTTATAATATATATAAATGTAATCTCAGTGATAATAATAGCACCAAAGAATGGGAGGAAAAGGAGATATATTGAAGCAAAGTTTGTATATTTCACTAGAATTAAGTATTCTGAAGTCTGGTGTGATAAGATGATGTATCTTATGCATTAAGGAAATAACAAAAAAGAGAGGTAAACACTTCAATGCAGGCATTAAAATGGTATTCCAAAAATTACTTATCACAAAAAAAAATCAGTAAATAAAAAATGGTGAAACAAACAAGAAATGAAACAAGTAGAAAATAAATTGCAAATTGTCATAGATAAATCCAACCAAATCAATAACATTAAAATTTATGGACTGCAACTAAAATTTAAAATTTATAGGATGCAACTAAAGCAGAAAAAATTTGAAGGATTTATACTACCTAATTTCAAAAGTTACTATAAGCTACAAACATTAAAACAGGATGGCATTGGCCTAAGGGTAGACAGATAGATCAATGGAACACAATTGAAAGTTCAGGAATACATCCTTACATTTATAATCAATTTATTTTTAATAAAGTTTACAAGACATTTCAATGATAAAAGGATAGTCTTTCAACAAATGATACTAGGACAATTGGACACACACACACACACACACACACACACACACACACACAAGAAGAACTTGGACCTTTCCCTTACAATATGTACAAAAACTAACTCATAATGGATAAGAAAGCTAAATGTAAGAGCTAAAACAATAAAACTCTTAGAAGAAAACACAATACTCTTTGTGACCTTGGGTTAGGAAATGGATTCTTAGATTTGACACTAAGAACACAAGCAATAAAAGAAAAAACAAATATCTCAAACTTTATCAAAAATAAAAACGTTTGTGCTTCAAAATATGCTATCAACAAAGTGAAAAGACAACCCATAAAAGGGAGAAAATGTCTGTAAATCATATATTTGATAAGAGACTTGTATCCAGGATATATATTTTTTGAAAAACTCTTACAAATCAGTAATAAGAAGATAAATGACTGAACTGAAAAAACTGGCAAAACATTTAAGTAGACATTTCACCAAAGAAGACATATCAATGGCTGATAAGCATATGAGAAATGCTCAATATTATGTCATTAGAGAAATGAAAGTAAAACTACAGTGAAATACCAAGTAGATAAACATACCCACTAGAAAGGCAAAATAAATCAGACAGACAAGGATGCCAACAAACTGGAATCTTTGTATATTGCTGATACAGCCATTCTAGAAAAGAGTTCGGCAGCATCTTAAAAAGTTAAACATAACTATCACATACCACCCAACAGTTTTACACCTAAGTATTTATCCAAAAGAAATGAAAACATAGATACAAAGATTTACATGCTAATGTTCACATTATTCATAATTGCCCCAAATTTGAAACAACCCAAATGTCCATCTACTGCTGAATATATAAACACATTGTGGCATCTCCATATAATGGAATACCACTGATACATGCTACCACATGGAGGAACCTCAAAAACATTATGCTAAATGAAAGAAGCTAGACACAAAAGGTTATAAATTGTATGATTCCATTCCTATGAAATGTCTAATAAAGGCAAATTTGTAGAGAATTAAAGCAGATCAGTGGTTGCCTTGTGGTGAGAGAAGAGGCTGACTGCAAATAGCCTAAAGGAAATTTTGGGGAGTGATGAAAATGTTCAAAACAAGATTGTGATGACAGCTGCTGCATTATTTGCCAATGCTACGTAACAAGTTATCACAAACTTAGAGGCTTAAAACAACACACATTTGTTATCTCATAGTTTCTCACAGGTCGGAAGTCCTGGCATGGCTGAGCTGAGTCTATCAAGGTGTTGGTCAGGCTGCTTTCTCATCTGAAGCTGGAGCTCCCTTCCAAGCTCATTTAGGTTGTTGATAGAACTCAGTTCCTTGTGGTTGAAGAATTTCAGCCACACTTCTCCATAAGTAATTCACAAAATGGATGGAAGCTTCTTTAAAGTCAGTGAGAGCCTCTCTTATGACTATCCCCTTTTTAAGGGCTTATACCTGATAAAGTCAGGCCAGCCAGGATAATGTTCCTTTACACTAATAATTGACTGACTTTGGACCTTAATTACATATGCAAAATCTCTTCACCTTTGCCATAAAATATAACCTAATCATGGGAGTGCCATCCCATCATATTTACATCCCATCCATACTTTAAGAGAAGGTATTATACAGGGAGTATGGATACCAGGGAACAGAATCTTAGAGGTCATCTTAGAAATTTCCTTTCCACAGTTGCACAATTTATAAATTTATTTTAAAAATCACTAAATTGTATACTTACCATGGGTAGGTTTTATATGTAAACTATACTTCAGTCCAGCTGTTAAAAAAAAAAAAAAGCCATGAAAAATAAAAAGTTGTCGATAGTACCATAATTCCATTTTTTATTTGGGCTACTTTTTTTTTTTTCATTAAATGAACTAGGTCTAGGACTATCTTTTCTAGGAAATGATTCAACAGAAATATTTTTTTCTACTTTTATTGGCCATGACCTTTATAATTTGTTATACCAATTAATTCATGGGAACCACTTCACAGGAACAGCAGTCAACTTTCCCACTAATTGGGTTTTATTCTTCTGTCAGCTTTCTTAGTAATGAATGGAGGCTCACTTAAATTCAAAGACTTCAGATTTTCAAAGAGAATAGGGTTACCTCCCCGCAAGAGTTTCCACTCTTTGATTTCTCTACCAGGGAGTGTCTCCATTTTGAGTGGCCCTCAAACAAAGTACAAGTAACAATGTTTAGTCACATGAAGCCTCCATTTTGCCAGCTGCATACTTCCTGAAATTTCATTCATCTGGAGGTCAGGAACTGTGAGTTCTGGAGCTCTTTATGGTGTCTTGGGAATGTCTTTGAAGTCTGGCCACTCATGGTATTCTGTGTGTGCTGAACTGCTGCGTAAAACTAAATGTTTCCTAACTTTGGTCTATTCTGAGAACCCTCGGTCTTTCAATAAGAATCTGCTGTATAAAAGACACAGCAAGCCTGTGTAATTCTATTTCAGGTGCTATCTCTACACCGTGAAGCATTACAAATTCCCTAAGGGGATGCCCAATAATGTCAGTTGGATGGTTATCTTGTAGGTTTGTTGTTCTCAAGTCAAACCTTAACTGTTACCATGGAAATAAAACACAAAAGGAGTTGTCCAATCTGGAATAAAAAACTGCTTAGAATTCTCATTCAAAGGTTTTATGTTAAATATGGAAGAAACTCTTCTGCATAATTTGTTTTTTGTGAAAATTAAAATCTTTCCTGGGACTATGCCAAAGTTATCTTATTACATAACACATGTTATTATATAACAAATTCACCACTGTATAAGCAAATTTTAAAAAGTGATAATTTACATACATATTTTTAATTAGGGTAATTTACCTTCTGCAATCCTATTGATGAAAATGGCCACAATATCAGGTCATTTGAGAATCTTAAAATCTTTATTCAATTATTCAAGGATGTAGTCCCATCACTTAAATGTGCTGTAGATCAGACTACCTATATTACCTAAATAGCATGTTCAGACATGGATTGGTACTCTTCCCTACACAACATTTCTAAGGGAAATGAAAGTTTCTCGTAGAAGTTTGGGTCATAATCTGTATCTCACAACATGCAGAAACTGAAAACCATTCCCTGACATTTCTCATGGCAGGATAACCTGTAGTTCATAGGAGTTAACTACAGGTTATCCTTGGGTTCTGTAATTTAACCCTTTACTTAAACTCCTTAAGCCTGTTTCTTCATTTATAAAATGAGTGTAATAACATAAAGCAAGGGTTGGCAACCATGGGCCAAAATCTAGCCCACTGTCTATTTTCGTAAAGAAAGTTTATAGGAATATGGAAGTGCCTACTCATTTACATGTCTATGATGGTTTGGGGAGAGACTGCATGACCTACAAAGTCTAAAATATTTACTATCTGGCCTTTTACATAAAAAATTTGCTGGCCTTTGACATAAAGCATTGTCATGAAGATTAAATGAGAGTTCTATAAGGTGCTCCATGTAGATAAGCAATCAATAAAATAAATATGGGTTATTGTTATTTATGAATAGTAAAAAGCTGTGAAATCATTATGACCTCATTTCCTAAAATTCAGAGAGACATCTTTATATATTATTCTACCTTAGGGGCAGACTGCCCATGAAGTAATGCCTTGTGTTCAGTAGGCTCAGCCTCTTTTTTTGATGGAGGTGGTTGAGGTGGTGTGATGGCAAGATATGATGTGCAGCTGTCAGTGCAGGGCAGTGAGCCCGGTGGGCCACAGACAGCAGCTGCCACAAGTCATCTATTTCAAGTAACTGATACTCTGCCATTCCATGATGGAGAATCTCTTGGTCACAGGCGTGTGACACATGCTTATTTACCGTTGGCCTCACTCCTGACTACGTAGAGGAGAATAAAGGAGGACTGGGGAGGGCTGAAATTATGCTCTGATGATGACCAGAATACATCCCATTTCCATTTTCCCTGGAAGTAACCGCTTTCCCAAGATGTGTTCTGCTTGTCCAGAGTAGGAAATAAGGAGAGTGTGGTCTTGTACATGTGATTTATAAATGTGAACTTAATGTAACAAAATCTAAGCAATTTAAAATAATAAAATGGATCTAAAGCTTGTAATTTATCCTAAAACTGTCACTGCTAGCTCCATATTAGTACATTTGCCAATAAACTTTGGTCAATACCATATATTGCAATGATTCTTATATATCTTTCAAGCCATCTTCACAAAATTGTCTTTCAAGGCAAATATTTAAAAGATTTAAAGAGTTTACACTGAGAGAGTGATTTTTCAGAAACAAACCACTGCCTGTTTTCTCCTATTGTCCTGAGCCTTGGACATTTCACTCCATCAATTTGCACCTCCCTGCCTTCATGGTAAACAGAAGCTGTGAGAACCTGTGAAATTAAAATAGTCATGATTTCAAATTATTTCCTTTTGGATGCCACCAAGTTTTCATTAGTCTCTCCTGACTTGAGGCCATAGCAAAGGAAGAACATTATCACCAGGAGGAGACCCCAAATTGGCAAATGGTTTACATATTAAAATGGAATTAATGAATCATACAAATTGAAAGGTGTAAAGTCTTCAGTGCTCATCGCAAAAATCTTCTTACCACATCATCTCATTGCTTTTACTTAAAACACCTGGGCCTTTCTTTGGATGTGGCAGCTCAGGAAATGCCATACATAGAACAGTAATAGTTAGGGTCATTGCCAGGAAGAAGCTTACCATCTAAGACAAACAAGGCTGTCGCTGGTGAAAATGAAGAATAGACATTCACACCAAGTGGGCAGATGTCATTAAGGACAGCAAAAATGCTTTTAGAGTTTTCAGTTGATTCAAACTAATATTCAAGTTGATTAAAAGCACTTGGCAATTAGATGAATGCAAAAAAAAATGATACTAGGCCACTTTCTTACACCACATACAAGAACAAACTCGAAACATATTAAATACTTAAATGTAAGACCTGAAAACTGTAAAAATCCTAGAAAACATAAGCAGTAAACTCTCTGATATCGCTCTTAGTAATATTTTTTCTGATATGTCTCCTAAGGCAAGGAAAACAAAAGAAAAAATAAACAAATGTGATTATATCAAACGAAAAAGTTTTTGTAGAGCAAAGGACATCCTCAAAAAATAGAAAAGACAACCTATTGAATGGGAGAAGATATTTGCCAATGATAAATCTGATAAGGAGTTAATATCCAAAATTTATAAAGAACTCCTGCAACTTAACACCAAAAAGAACAATAACATTAAAAAATGAGCAAAAGACCTAAAAAGACATTTCTCCGAAGAGGACATACAGATGGCCAATAGACATATGAAAGATGCTCAATGTCACTTATTATCAGAGAAATGCAAATTAAAACCACAATGAGATATCACCTCACATCTGTCAGAATGGCCATCATCAATAAAGAAACAAACAAGTGTTGGCAAGGATGTGGAGAAAAGGGAACGATCGTGCACTGTTGGTGGGATTATAAATTGTTACAGCCACTATGGGAAACAGTATGGAGGTTCCTCAAAAAATTAAAAATAGAACTACCTTATGATCCAGTAATTCCACTTCTGGGTATTTACCCGAAATAATCCAAAACACTAAATCGAAAAGATATATATATCCCTATATTCATTGCAGTGCTATTTACAATAGCTGATATGGAAGCAACCTCATCAACAGACAGTCAGATAAAAAAGTTGTGGTACACATATACAATGGAATATTTTATGATCATAAAAAAATAATGAAATCTTACCATTCATGACAACATAGATGGACCTAGAGGCTTTACTGTAAGTGAAATAAGTCAGACAGAGAAAGACAAATACCATATGACCTCACTTATATGTGGAATCTAAAGAACAAAATGAAGGAACAAACAAAACACACAGACTTACAGATACAGGGAACAAACCGATAGTTGCCAGATGGGAGAGGTATTGGAGTGCTGGGCAAAGGTGCAGCAATAAAGAACAAATTGATAGGTTGAAAAAAAGTGGCGTAGACAATAGAGGCTCTATTCATCCCTTTGTGACCAAATCAAAACTGTGACAGAAACAAGAAGCAAGCAGCAAGGAAGTATCACCTGGGATCTTGATGAACAAGCCATACAAGTAGGGAGAAATCCAAGATCACCCTGCAATGGCAGAAGGTAGGACAGGGCGAAGATGTGGGGCTGCCAGGTCTCGAGTGGCTGAGTGAGACAGAAGCTGTGGCAGCTGCAGCGGCAGAAGCTTCTTAAAGGGGCCTCGGCCGTGAGCGAATTTTCGCGGTGACAGACCTGCTCACTCTGAGCACCAGTGCCAATTCTGTTGCACATGGAACACCAAGGACTTACAGGGAGACATTGTCTGAGTGAGGGCCGAGAGGAGACTTGCTCTGCACAGAAGTGCCAGCGGTATCCAATGTTCCCTGTTGAGCCCTCTACCCTCCCAGTGCACAGCGCCGCCAGAGCCATGAGGTCATCAAACAGTAGAACAGAGGTCGCTCTGCCCAGAGGATTCCCTGAAACCCTGCCTCCCCCAACTCTCGGCCCCACCCAAGCTACATCCAGGTATATCCTCAGCAAGTCAGGTGTTCCTTGCTGAGCAGCGCCTAGATTCACACTGGAGGCAGCTTACCATAGTTTCTGGTATGGCCTTTTCAGGCAACTGTAAGCACAACATCTGTGGATTGCTTGCTGAATCTTAACAGGTGGTCCCGGAGGGGCAAAGGCTGGGGCCAAACTTGCCCTGCAGCTGAACCCCTCTCAGGACTATGTCACTGGACACCTACTTCACAAATCCACACTAATAAGACTAGGAGACTTAGAGCTTTGCTTAATACATAGAAATAGACATGGAAAGGGAGCCAGGATGGGAAGACAAAGAAGCAGAAACCATATGAGAGAACAGAACAGAGATCCAGGAATCATGGAGTCAAGTAATCTAACAGATGCAGAGATCAAAACATTGGTTATAAAGATGCTTAATGAACTTTTGGGAAGTGTAGATAAATTCAGTGAAAACTTCAACAAAGAGATAAAAAACATAAAAATGGAATTGGAAATTAGAAGAGGGAACCAGTTTGAAATGAAGAACATATCATCTGAGATGAGAAGCATGTTAAATGGAATAAACAAAGGAATAAACAAAGTGAATAAAGAAAAGGATCAAATAACCTATCTAGAGGATGGGAAAGCCAAGGACACTCAATCAGAATGGCAAGAGATTAGATGCCAAGACTATGAAAATAATTTAAGGAGCATATGGGATATGGGACACTATTAAGGGTCCAAATAATCGTCTGATCAGTGTATCTGATGAAAATCAAGATGTTAAATAGCTGTTTGAAGAAATAATGATGGAAAACGTCCTTAACCTGGTGAAGGAAATGGACATAAAACCCCAGGAGACTCAGAGAATCCCAAAAACCAGGGATCCAAAGAGGCCCGCACCCAGACACATCATAATTAAAATGCCAAAGATTAAATATAAAGAATGAATACTAAAAGTAGCAAGAAAAAAACAGATAGTAACCTGTAAGAGAACACCCATAAGACTGGCAGCTGATTTCTCTAAAGAAACTATGCAGGACAGAAAGGTTTGGCAAAAAATATTCGACATGATGAAGACCCAGGATCTACAACCAAGAATTCTTTATCCAGCAAAGCTATCATTTAGAGTTGAAGGACAGATAAAGAGCTTCCCAGACAAAAATAAGCTAAAGGAATTTATCAATACCAAGCCAGCATTACAGGAAATATTGGAA
This sequence comes from Pteropus vampyrus, assembly GCF_000151845.1. NCBI lineage: Eukaryota > Metazoa > Chordata > Mammalia > Chiroptera > Pteropodidae > Pteropus > Pteropus vampyrus. The sequence goes on along the minus strand of NW_011888989.1, from coordinate 903,690 downwards.
GGACTTCTTTAAGAAGAAAAAGTATGTATCAAAAACAGGAATAAAGAATGGTAACAACTACATTCCTATCAAGAAGTACCTTAAATGGAAAAGAATTAAGTGCTCCAACCAAAAGATACAGTAGCTGAAAGGATAAGAAAACAAGACCCCTACATATACTGCCTATAAGAGACTCACTTCAGATTAAAAGACACACACAGACTAAAAGGAAGGAGATAGAAAAAGATATTGCTTCGATGGACCTAGAAGGTATTTAAGTCAGGCAGAGAAAGGTAAACTACATAATTTCACTTAAATGCGGAATCTAAGGAATAAAAAGAACAAATTAATCAAAAACAGACTTACAAATATAGTGGACAATTTGGTGATAGAGGGAAAGAGATTTTGGGGAGCTGAGAGAATGGAGTGAAGGGTTAAAGAAGTACAAATTAGTAGCTGATAGATGGTCACAGGGATGGGGAGCATGGCATAGAGAATGCAGTTAGCATTAATAAATTGGCTAGGTGGAGGGTCAGGGGAGGGAGGAAGCAATTGAGGGGATCGTTTTATGAACTATGTAGATGTCTAACTAATGTGCTATATACTTGAAACTAATTATAATAAGTAAATTTTAAAAACAGAACAAATTGGTAGTTATGAAATAGTCAAAGGGATGTAAAGTACAACATCGGGAATAGTCATTAATATTGTAATAACTAGGTATAGTGCCAGGTGGGTATTGGAGTAATTGGGAGGGGATTACTTCGTAAATTATATAAATGTCTAACCACTATGCTGTACACTTGAAACTAATATAAGATAATATTGAATATTAACTGTAATTGAAAAGAAAGAAAAACAAGAAAAGGAAGGAAGGAAGGAAAGAAAGAAGCAAGAAGTAGGAAGGAAGGAAGAGAGAGAGGGAGGGGGAAGGAGAGGGAGGAAGGGAGGAAGGGAGGAAGGGAGGAAGGGAGGAAGGAAGGAAGGAAGGAAGGAAGGAAGGAAGGAAGGAAGGAAGGAGAGAAAGAAAGGGAAAAAAAAAAGGCACTTGGCAATCTCGCTTCTTCAAAATACAGGGGTCCTCCCTGATGATATTTAGCTTTAAAATTCTCCACAATGTCATGGTCACCCTATCCCACTGAAGTGACATCATACAGAAGTAGTATGGCAGCTCATTCAAGCCTTCACTTTCCTCAGCATGAGGAAATATCAGCAACCACACCATTTTTCAAGTCCAAAGACATCTTCTAATTGGCAAGGAACAGCAAGGGACCTTCAGAGACTTCAACAAAATATATCCCTTTAAGTTTCCAAGTAATGACAATTTACACTTGAGAAAGGCAGCCAAGTTGGAGTCAACTTGATTACAACCAAAAAGAGTAATCAACTGATTAAACTATCACCTTTATACATCGTCGAGTTAATAAAATGAATAGTCTCCTCACCACTCCAAGTATTTCTGTCCTTTAATTGTAGGTATAAAGACTTTCTAAATAACTGGTTTATATATACACACTCCCTTGTTACACAAAGGAGACATTAATAGATACTGATATAGACATAGGAATATAGTTCTGGAGGGCAGAAGTCCAAGATTAATGCGTCAGCAGGGCCAATTCCTTCTAAGAGCTGTGAGGGAGGATCTGTTCCATGCCTCTCTCTGGCTTTTGGTGGTTTGATGGCAATCTTTAGCATTCCTTGGTTTGTAATTTCTGCCTTCATCTCCACATGGCTTTCTCCTACTGTGCCTGTCTCCAAATTTCCTCTTTTTATAATAATGCTAGTTATGTTGAATTAGGACCCACTCTAATGACCTCATTTTAACTGTAAAGACTCTATCTCCAAATAAGGTCATATTTTGAGGTACTAGGGGTTAAGATTTCAACATAAATTTGGGGGGGGGGGGCACTACTCAACCTATAACGCATTTCCACTTCTAAAGCTCTGTATCTATCTATACCCACGTCAATGATGGCTACTATTTTTTCAGTTTTATTGAGGTATAGTTGACAAATAAAATTGTAAGATATTTAAGTGTACATCGAAGTGATTTAGTATATGTATGCATTGTGAAAGGATTCCTTCCACCTACTAATTAAAACATCCATCACTTCACATATTTATTTTTTTGTTTTTTTTTTAAATGTGAGAACATTTAATTTCTACTCTCAGCAAATTTTAATTATATGATACAGTGTTATTAACTATAATCACCAAGTTTTACACTAGCTCCTCAGACCTTATTCATCTTATAACTAGAATTCTGTATCCTTTACTAACCTCTCCCCATTTCCCTGTCCCTTGGTCCCTGGCAAACACTTTTCTCCTCTCTGCTTCCATGAGTTTGATTTTTTTTTTTTTTTTTTTAGATTACACATATAAGAGATACCACAGTATTTGTCATTCTCTATCTTATTTCACTTGGCATAATGCTCTCTAGGTTCATCCATGTTGTCACAAATGGCAGGATATCCTTTTCATGTTTGAGTAATATTCCATTATTTAATATATATATATATATATATATATGTATGTATGTATTTAATCTTCTTTGTTCATTCATCTTTTGATGGACACTTATGTTGTTTCCATATTTTGAGTATTGTGAATAATGCTGCAGTGAACGTGGGAGTGCGGATAAGTTTAAATATCCTGTTTTTATTTCCTTTGGATATATACCCAGAAATGAGATTGTTGGATCATACAGTAGCTCTGTTTTTGATTTTTTGAAGAACTTCCATACTGTTTTCCATAGTGGCTGTGTGACTACTATTTTTTTAAAATAAATTTTATTAAATTTATTGGGGTGGCACTGCTTAATAAAATTATATAGGTTTCAAGTATACCATTATGTAATACATCATCTGTACATTGTTTTTTGTTCACCACCCAAAGTCAAGTCTCCTTCTGTCACTATATGTGTGGCTATTTTACTATTTTTTTTTTAAATGCCTATAGCACCTGGTATTCCTAGGTGGTCTCCCATCCAAGTATTAACCAGGCCCGACGAGATCGGGCACGTTCAGGGTGGCATGACTATAGACTATTTTACTATTTTAAGTACCTATCTCTTCTCTGAGGTGCAAAGGTACAGAAAACGAACAATTACATATACACAAACCTGCTCACAAGCCTTTTTGCATGTGTTTCTCTTTGTAGCAACACTCTAAGCGCAGGAAGTTTGTGAGCTGAATGAATTTAATATATTAAAATGGTTTCATGCTTTATTGGCTGGTGGGGTTGCTAGATAGTCATGGCTGACACACAAAAATTACTGACTGTCCTCTTGAAAAATATAAATAGGATATGGCTTGAAATAAAATAATTAGATTTCAAAAGACTATTATTGACATTGAATACAGCTAAAAAAGAACTATGTGCTGAATTTACACCCTTTTTAATCATACTGACTCGATCTGATTTTTCACATATATATTATCATTTGTTGAAGGTTAAGAATATAATGTGTTTTGAAAACAATCCCACATGCAGCATCAAAAAGGGTATCGATCTCTCTGACTGCAGCATGAGACCGCTTCATTTATTCAAAATTAATACTTAGCAAATGAACGTTGCTAAGGATATATGATACATACACAACTCTGAAGCAAATCTGGCAGAATGTTATGATGAAAAAATATTACAGGTGTGTTTTACCTAAAAAGAACATAGACCGATGTCATCTTTCACTCAGCACTTTCATTTTTATCATCATTTCTCATAGTGCCATTCTTGTAAGATAGAGTTAGATGATGAGGAAATATATGTGTTTTATTTTCATTTTCTATCTAAAGGAAAGGAAATATTTACGCAGCTTTTCCAAAGCCACACAGTATACTGAGGTTTTTACTCTATGTAGAATAGCCCAGTACTTCTCAAAATTTAATTAACTATAAATTTCATGTAAATTTTTTACTCTAGGTGTCTCTCAAACATGGCACCACTGCTTTGAACTCAACCACTGTAAGCCACTAACTAGTTGGAAAAGGCTATGCTATAACTCAACTCACATCTTGGAATATAAAGAAAACAACGGATAGGAGTACTTAATGACCAACCAAAACAGGAAAAAGTTCAGTTTTTAAAGCTGTACTCTGAGCACTTCTGAAGCTCGTTTCACAGGTCAGCTTTTACAATTTTAATTTCAGTCCTGTGTGCCTCACTTCTGATTTCTTCAAATTCAGATGTTGGAAAGCAATCTCATAAGGTGCTTAACTCAATCAATGTGCAGCCATCCGGAGGCCTCCAGAGGGAAATGATAAACTTCAGACAGTGAAGGGAAAGTAAAGCCTTGTGCAAATTCTGAGTTATCTGCCATGAACAAAGGTAGAAAATTAAAGGGAAACTCTTTTGGGTCACTATGATGTCATGTGAGCTACACAGCAGTGATTTAAAAAATCATACCCTTCTGGATTGAATGATTTCACCTGCCTGCTCAAGTGCCTAGTTTAGAACCAGGAAGCAAATTACAATCATACAGAATCCAGGCATGAAATTATAAATGTCTGATTTCCCATGGTCTAGACTTCATCTATGTCTTCAAACCAGGACCCATGACCAAATTCCTCATTTTCCTCCAACAAAAGATCCATTTGACATTTTGCAATATTCATATATTCATTTATTCTTGCATTCACTCATTCATCAAATATGGGGACTCTTGCATACATCCCACATGCATAATGACAAATACAGATCAGGCTCCTAGTGGAACAGAGCAAGGACTAGATTTCCACAGTTGGAAGCATGAGGAAAGCTAACCGAATTCTATTATGAGCAAGGCCAAAAATGCCTGGATTATTTGGATAACTGTTATCTGCTTTTCTTTATCATGAGAGAGTTGGCCTCTCAATGTTATATAGAGAAAATATCAAATAGTTTCATAAAATTGAGGTGATTCTCTACATTTACCACCTATCTACTGCTTTACTGATTTTTCTTTAGCCTTATTTGCTTTCACTTGTTATCTATTATGCTATGTTCTTTCAATAGACAGAATAGTCTGTTGACTTAAAAAACCCTGAAAAGTTGTTCCTGAATTAAACTTTGAAACATTATAGCTTACTCATCATATAATCCTTGTGCAAAGCAAAGAATCCTGTTTAATAGGAATAATCACCCCAAATATGTTTGGCAAGTTCACATTTTCACATATCTAATTTTCTCAAGCTAGGGCTATCTACAGATAAAGTAAAAAAAGTTGGAGAGAAGAGATGATTTGACTAAGAATTTAACTCTTTGCTGAAATAACTTTAGCTTTGACTCAGTAAATTCTCAGTGCATTTCTTTTAAATGTAAA
>NW_011888989.1:882770-897927 GCF_000151845.1 Pteropus vampyrus | reverse complement strand
TATATACATAGCCATGCAGTTTTTAAAACTCTATTCCAATTATTAAAATGCAAGTTACTTTAAAATTTGTGAGACATACACAGTACATATCAGGATTGTATGTAAAATACAACATATGATATGTTAATATAATTGATTCTGGAGTAAACTCACTTTCATTTATATTATAAAACATAGTAGTAATTAATAGTATTAATTTTCTCTGAATTTCTACTTTATTATTTTGTTCACATTATTGCCATGTCAGTTATTTCTCTAAAAGGAGAAATAATCATTTGAATGTATTAATGAATATAAAAAGTGGCTTTTAGCTATCGTGCCACTAACATAAGGACAAATGCCTATGCCATCAAGTCATTTAAGTGATCAGATACCAAAGCAAAATTTTTCCAATTATAGTTTCATAGAACACCAGGAAGCTTTTCAAATTATCCCAAATTATTTTTCATTTTTCTTACATTCCAGTAACCTCGACTTCCCAGGTAGCTATTTATTATTCTAGTTACACACACAGCTAACTTCTCTTTCTGAAATATTTTAAATCAGATGCTGCCCACCAAACTGAATGAGGAACTGTGTGCCATATTTAAAATTTCAACAGCAAATATAATACTGCTTTACTGATTTATTTTTACTGATTTATTATTACTGATGGATTTCCACTAGAAGCACAAAGCTAAAATCACTCTTCGTAAATATAGTCATATAGGAGAAAACACTGGTTAGTCAATATTCAGGACAGATTTTTCTTGCCATATATCAAAACAATCTATGTTGAGATTTTACAAGAGAAGCTGATTGGGCATTACTGTATTTATTCAAGTAGATCCTAGAGGCGAAAGCAGCAGAACAGTCAGAAGATTTGCAATGCAATTAGGGAGGACGAGTGCATCAGAGTGTATGTCAGACACAGAGGCCTCCCCTTAATTCGCACAGTCCAATGTCTTAATGCAGCATCCAGCATCAAATTGCACTTCCTATAGTTTTAAAACTTTTGTCAGTTAACTAGATGTTTACCAAGTGCCTCACTTGGGCCCTCAACACTTCGGGCATGCCATCCAGCTCTATGTACGTTGTTCCAACACCATCTGTCACTTAAGCTTGCACAGATTCAAAAATTTCAATTCAAACTAATCTACTCAGCACTCAAACTGAAGCTATAATTCAAATTTCAACATGAAGCTTGAATTCCTTTTCAGTATTCTTCAACTTTGACCCAGCTCCCCCTCCTTCCTTCAGTGAAAAGGGCCAAGACAACAGCCCAGCAAGTGGGGCAGGCAAAACAGGCCTCCTTTGTTCACTTTTGTCCTTTCAGCTCTCTATTGAGGTAAGGGACTGAAAAACGCACAAGACTTTAGAGAGCAGTAGTACGCCAGCTCGCAAGCCATCCTTTCTCAAAGACCACAAAACTCCAGGATGAAACTCTTTGACAATCTATTTCACCTTAAGGCATAATTAATGGAAGAATAGTACTTCGCCTTTCCCTTGGGAGAGAGTCTGTCAATGGTGTTTTACATGAGTTTGTAATGTTCATGAAAAATGTATGCTGTAAATCATACATTCAAATGTCAAGGGCATCTAAAAGTGAAATAAAATTAGCTTTAAAGTTGAAATTTGGAGAAAAGATCACTACACACTGAATACATATACCGAATTTTTTGAATGCTCTCAGCCCACTTGAGAAAGATAAATCAAATTCATTGCATATTACACAGTAGAAGACCTCCTACAGGATTCCCTCAGCTTGCCTTGGGAAAATATTTTTCTAGTTACAGTGGGTTTGGAACCAATATACTGCGTAAATCACAAAATTTAAATGTACATACGAATGTATATGCACACACAATAAAAATATTCTTTCTAGTCCTTCCTATCAACATTTAATATGAAGAATTTTTAAAAGGATCATTTTCGTCTAATAGTAACTGTCATTTTCATTCTCATGAATTCAGCAATGCTTTAGTACAGAACAATATGGAAGAAGATCAGAGAGTACATAAGACAAGGTAAGATTCATTTGTCATTCCTGTTTTTAAACCAAATAAGCCATTTGGACAGAATGTGCAGGAAGTGAGCATTAGTGTTTGTAGATATGACCTCTTTACCACCTGTATTTCTTATATTCACTAGGTGTTCAGTCACTTGGTGGAAACCCACCATCATCACACTTTTAAAAACTATCTTTTTCTAATTTGAAATTCCAATTTAGTAGGGCAGCAAAATAGGTCAATTAAGTTGACACCACATCTTTTTATTAGCTCAGCTAAGCAATTATAATTGGGTGGTGAGGGTTTATGCTGTCATCTTCGAAGACTCAATGGTGGAGAGAAATGCCCAATGCAGACCTGGAATTTACAACTCCCTAAACATTCAGCATAGGCAATTTCTATTTCTAGATATGAGGCAAATCTGCTCTTGATATGCATTAAAATAATGTCATTTTTTCCTTAAAACAAAAGCATACTAATATTTAATCTACCCTCACAGCAAAATCACTTAGTGCAAGTACACTACAGATGTATTACCTCTGATTCAATATTCTAAGAAAAATAACATGAATGTATGTTGGCTTATCTTGGACTCTGACACACATGAGTTACAGCATGTATTTCATGCTTTGCACAAAGTATAGGGTCAAGGAATACTTGTTTAAAAAAACCCATACATTTTCTTATTAATAAAGTTAAACTGATAAGTTAGAAAACATGAATGACTTGTTCATAACACACAGTACATTAATTTGCAACTTTAAAAAGTAACAGCTATAGCTTTTGACACTCATTAGGATGCTACTACTAAGAAAACAGAAAGTAAGTATTGGTGAAGATGTGGAGAAATTGGAACCATTGTGCACTCTTGGTGGAATGTAACATAGTGCATCTGCTACAGAAAACAGTGTGGTAGTTCCTCAAAAATTAAAATAGAATTAACATATGATCCAGGAATCCCACTTCTAGCTATACACCCAAAGGAGTTTAAAGCAATGACTCAATATATATATATATATATATATATATATATATATATTTGTACATCCATCTTCATAGCAGCATTGTTCACAATAGCCAAAAAGTAGAAACAACCCAACTGTCCATTATCAGATTAATACATTTTTTAAAATGTGGTATGTATATACAATGGAATATTATTCAGCTTTAAAAAAGAAGGAAATTCTGACACATGGATGAGCCTTGAAGACATTATGCTGAGTGAAATAAAATGAGCCAGTTACAAAAGACAGATACCATATGATTCTACTCATAGGAGGTATTTAGGGTAGTCAAATTCATAGAGACAGAAAGGAGAATGATTCTTGGCAGGGTTTGGGGAGAAGGGGAATGATGAGTTACTGTTTAACAGGTATAGTTTCAGTTGGGAAGATGAAAAATTTCTGGAGATACACTGTGGTGATGGTTACATAACAATGTGAAGTATTTAATGTCACTAAACCATACAGTGAAAATGGTTAAAACAGTAAATTTCATGTTATTTATATTTCATAATAAAAAAGTTAACTTAGCAAAAATATCACATTTTATATAAATATATTGCATTTTCTCCCCCATTTAAAGACAACCTGATATTGAAAGAGTTGCTAAAACTGGAGGCAGAACCGTTTCCATATTTTCCTCATGTAGCCTTCTCCTTCACATTTTGAGAGAGAAAATAAACTTTCATCAGTTCATTTTGGCACATTTTTCTAGTCTTAGAAACTTCAGTCTCTGATGCCAATAAATACTCTAAAACTAAAGGAGCTTTTCATTTGCCTGAGTGAATAAAGGGTTAAATAAAATAAGCCACTGGATTCTTGCCTCTGGCATCCCTAGATGCTAGGAGATACCTAGCATCTCCTCTGTCCTCACCTGGCAGGAAGGCCAGGGCTCCTTCAGGCGGGGAAGCATGAAACATAAAAGGGAAATACATCTCGATGTATTTAGTAATTTTCAATCATTTCAAACCATTTTCATTTCCTCTTCACCAATTATCTCAGCAATTGAAGGCTTACTTAAAGCAGTCTTTGGAGGCAAACACACAAAACTTCCTAGAGAAGAATACTTTAGAAAATCTACATTCTTATTAAATTTATTATTGGTTGCCATGCTTTTCAGATGGAAAATGATCTTTGGAAATGGGGGATGAAGTACCAAAGGCTGCTGGCAGATGCAGCTAATCAGGATTGCTATGGACTGAACTGTGTCCCCCCAAAATTTATACAATAAAGTCCTAACACCCAATGTGACTGTATTTGGAGATAGAGCTTTTAGGAGGTAATTACGGTTAAATGAGGTAAAAAGGATGGGTCCTAATCTGATAGGCTCAGTGACCTTATAAGATAAGAGAAAGAGAGGGAGGGAAAGAGATCTCCTTAAAGAGATCTCCAAGGAAAGAACATATGAATGCACAGGGAGAAGATAAGCAGTCTGCAAGCAGGGAAGAGAGCTCACCAGAACCCGATGATGCTGGCACCCTGATCTCTGACTTCCAGACTCTACAACTGTTAGAAAATAAATGTCTGTTCTTTAATCCATCCATTCTATGGTATTTTGTTATGGCAGCCTGAGATGACTAAGATAAAGACTTTATGATTTCATGGTGAGAATATCAAGAAAAATGCATGGGTGTCTCAGTTACCCTTAGGGTGAGTAATGACTGGTAAGAGCCACAAGAGGGCTTTCTTCAATATTCATCATGTTCTGTTCCTTGATCTGAGCACGAATTTGGTATGTTCAGTTTGTGCAAGTTCATCAAGCTGTACATATACGGTATGGGGGAAAAAAAAAATCTGTGTATGTGGAAGTGTGTAGTATAAAATCAGTATTAACCTTCAAGAGAGCAGGAACTGTGTTTTGCTCACCACTGTATCCCCAGTGCCTAGAACAGTAGTCCATACACTCAGTAAATTGTGATGAATGAATGTTCTCTTTACCAGAAAAGCTTCTTGTGGGGTTCCATTAAATAGCTCCACTGTACTTCAACAATATAATATCTGCATATTCTATTTGATTCTTAAGAAAATTTTCTACAGCACACAGGTATATACATCCTCACTACCCTCTCATGCTTCTGAAGCACTCATACCCAACTATCATTGCCGTTGTTGCATTGGCCTCACAGGAAGTACCATTTCCAAACATGACTTGGTTTTTACTTACTGTCACTGATTCAATAACAAAAAAACGATATGGTGTAAGGGCACTGGCCTACAGTCCAAAGACCTCATCACTACCCTGCATTAGAGGGCTGGGTAACCTCTCAGAGCTTCACTGTACTCATTTTGAAACCCAAAGGTTTAGATAGTGTTCTCTTACACTTCTAAAATTCCTGGATTATGCGAAATGTTTAACAACTTTCTTTTATAATAAAGTAAAAACAGAATGAAAGAAGACCAGGAGTTAGTAAGATTTGGAACTCATTTTTCCAATTAGTCAGTCAATTATAATCATTCTGAAAACTATATTCTAGGAATAGCTTATTTCATTTAAGTTCAAATTCTTGTTTCTACTAATTAACATGGAACATTTTTGTAAACGCGCCACACAGTCTTATATATTTAGGATACAGAATGCTTTCCTAAGATTTTATACTTAGAGTCCTATTCACATTCAACATCCAATTTACAGAGCAAATCTTCTGCAGTCAAAAGAATCTACATAACAGATTCACGTCTGGGAGCCCGAAATAGAAATGTTTGCCAAATGGAAACATTTTCCTTTCCTTAAAAAAAAAACAAAAACGAAAAAAAGTTTTCTCAAAAATTATAATGTGCCAGGAACCTCTCAGCTTCTCAGTGATCACAGGGGGGCTCTGGTCACTAAGAACAGTCCAGTAACTGTAACTGGTTGGACTGTCAGTTAACAGCCAAGCTAACAGGAATAAAGGAACCTGTAAAGAAATTCAAGGGCAATACAAGACAATAAAAGACTATTCCTTAATACAGCTCCCTGAATTACTATATTGCCTGCCATGATGAAGTCTGCAGGGGTCAAAATTCAAATGGGCTTATATGTCCCTGATTCTGAACACTTAGTTGTCTCAGGCGTCCCTTAAACTAATGATAATCTTCCAAAAAAGCCATATTTTCAGTTTTGGATGGCAAAGCCTAGGGGCAAAAAGCTAATTCTAGCTCCCCACTTCCTAGCTATGTGGCCTTGGAAAAGTTATTTGACTTCTCTAAGCCTTCATCTCTCAATTTTTAATATAGGATTGTTGCGGAAATTAAATGAGATGATGCATGTAAGATGCACAGCGCCCAGCACATCTGAAGCTCTTCAAAAAATGCTATCATTACCATTAAAGTAGAAGTATTCAATTGTCCAAACTCATTTTAGTACTTCTGGAAGGTCTCGTTTATTCGTGAGCTCATTACAATATTTCAATAACAGGACAGGGTTAGCATAAAGCAGCCTTAGCCAAAGCAGTCCAGCCTCCCTAGGTTTGTGTTCAGTGGCTACTGTATTCCTTCCCAAGATAGCCCCAGGGGGAGCTCCTGATGCAGCACAAATGCCTCCTGCCCCATAACATTCGCCTCCATCTCTACTTAGGCAAGGAAGGGCCCTGAGCCTTGGCACCGCACCTCTGCGCGCTGACCAGGCGCGATCAGGCAGGAAAAAAACGCTTCCCTCTTAGAACAGACAGCTCCATGCCGGATGTAGCCTCGGGCTGAAGCTGCTGGTGCGAAAAGGCAGGAAAGTGGCGGAGTGGGAAAGAGACGCCACCGCTTGGCACCCTCTCTCTGAGCGTGAGGCGGTCCCGAGCGTGCAGAGGAAGATGCAGCCTCGGGCAGGGAGCTGGGTGGGCTGGGAGACTATCCGGAGGGAAGGAAAGTGTCTTGTTCTCCAGCCCTTCAGGCCCAGGGAACCCTCCCGCGGTGCTTGCTGCTCGGTGCACACCGCTCTGGGAGAAATGACTCCCTGGCTCACACCCTCTGCGCGCTGGCAGATGCGAACCGCGAATGGATAAGCCGGCGATCCCCCGGGGACCGTCGCGCTGAGGCGCCCACTCGCACGGCGTGGAGGGGCCCGGAGCGGCGCCCGGAGCAGATGGCGTTCCGCGAGATGGATGCTCCAGAGCCGGCAGTTATTCCTGGCTCAACACAGCCTCCTCGGGCGAAGCTGTTGCCAGATACCCCTCTGGGAGCCTGGGCAGAGAAGGGGCTCTACTCAGTCGGCCCAAGCCCGGGCTGTCAGCCCCAACAAGTCCCAGCCCACAGAGGCTGGGCGGGGCGCCAGGATCCCCGCAGCCCGCACCTGTAGGGCCACAAAGCCCCGGAAAAGCCCTCACCCTGTCGCCTTGGGGGTCTCTCCTGTTCCCTTTGACTCCCCTAGTTCTGTCTAGGGCGGTGAGAACAGAGATCGGCTCGCCCCTGAACTCTGGCGAGAAGCGCAGGTGTGAGCACATCCAAACAAAGCCCACGCCCAGATGTGTCTGCGGGAACTGGCACGCGCACACGCCCGAGCGCGCCCGGCCGGCCCCTGCGCTCCCCAGCCTGTCCGCACTGGGGCGTGACCCTCGGCTCCGGGTGTCCACGCGGGACAAATCCTGCCCCGTAGCCTCTCCAGGCCCAATTACCCATAGAGGGACCGACAGGCAGGGCTTTCCGGAACGCATGAGGTATGGAGGCAGAAGTTGGCCACAGACCGGAGGAGGTGGTGTGCGTCCGCCCGCGCCAGCCTGGACTGTGGTACTTCAGCTGTGCCCTCAAGCGAGCGCCCGTGGTGGGGTCGGAGGCCTGAGGGAGAAGCAGGGAGTTGGCGACAAGGCTAGCCTTGCCGCAGGGAGGGCCGGCGCGGCGCTGCCAGCCGTGAGAGCGCTAGGCTGAATCCAGGGCCAGTTTCCGGGTGACAACTCATCGGTCCCCCGCGCCCTCCTCCTCTCCAGTTGTCGAACCCGAGCAGGACCGAGTATCACCGCCAGACGCGCACCGAGCTACTCACGTTCTTAGGCGGTGCCCACCACTCAGCCCCGGCTCGGCGGGCCGGGAGCCCGGAACGCAAATATTCGTTCGTGACGAAGCTGTCGCCTCTGGCAGCCCTGCGCCGTCCCTGAGCCCGCGCGTCTGAAGCTCCGACTGCGGCGCGCGTCAGCGGGTGACCTGGGCGAAGCAGGGCTGATCAAGCGCCAGCGCGCCCCCGCCCCGCGCCTGCTCTCCCTCCTCCCGGATCCCGCACTCCCGCCTACCCCGCCCCTTCCCCTCAGGGCCAGCCCCTCCCATTCCCGCTGAGGAGGCGGCAGCGAATGGGCTGCGGCCGCCAGCGCCTCGGGGGGCTGGGTGGCCCCTTTACCTGAGCGGTCACGTCACCATCAAGCAACGTCATCCTGCAAGAGTGTTAGGTGGTGGTTGTCGGGTAGGGGGATGGAGGGCGGAAGGGTTCCGGGGGCGAGGGTGGTTGGGATTTGGCTACAAAAGATGTTCCAGAAAGTGGGTGGTTTTTAAATGCCACTCTCATGGTTTAGGTTTCTGAGCTATGTCTGTGATCTTTCTTTCTTTCTTTTTTTTTTTAAACATTCAATTTCTTCGAAACTCGCCGGTTGGGATGATTGAGATAGGTGTGTTCTCGTTCTCGTTTTTATTTTATTATTATCTTTTTTTTTTTTTTGGCAAGTGTTCTTTCGGAACAGCTGCCCAAAAGGGAGCCATCAGTGTAAGGTGGATGCTGTCTATTCGCTGTAGGAATTGGGTCTTCTGGTCCCAGAGAACAGGGTTAGTTCAAATTTGCTTATTTTCCGATTTGGGAGCATTATAGGGAATTAAACTGCAATGTAAAAAGAGAGTTAAGATTTTCTAAACGGATAGTATTTTAGCAAACACACTGTGGGCAACATAGTTCAGGCTCCAGAACCCTCTCTCCACTGTATCTTTGATGGTCCTCAGTAATCTACTCTGGTCTGCAGCCTGCTCACCCAGTGGTTCCTTCCAGCAGCCAGCTGTCACCGACTTGACCATTTGACTTTACTGCAGGCTCCAACTCTCACTCAGCTGGAGACTCCCTTCAGTTCTCTAGTTTAATTCAAAAAAACATTTGTGGAGCCCATCGTCCCCTCTTCCCAATTCCAGGCTCCAGGCCCCAGTGCTAGGGTGGGGTTCAAGAATAAAAAAGGCTCAAGGTCCTGGTCCTTCAAGGCCCTGACAACTCGGCTCTAACTTCGATTTCAACTTGCCACTTCAAGCCACAGCACCATGCATGCAAGTGAACAGCCTTCTTTTCTTTCTCCTTCTGATGCCATCCTTTCCTCCTCCCACCACCAAATATGCTCCTGTCATACAGAACCTCCTGTTCCTGAAACCACAGTTTCTGAAATAGTATTATGATGTCTGGCTACGGGTTTTGGCAGCTTTTCCTAAATTCCTTCAGTCTTCTGATCCTAGTCCTTACCCCTTACCACCTGGGTACCTTTAGTCTCTCAATTAATTGTCCAAATTTCCCTCTGAATTGCCCTTCTAAAAAAAAAAAAAAAAAGAAAGCAAAGAATGTGATTCCATAATACCCTTACTTAAAAGTCTGGGCTGGTTTTCTGTTGCCTATAAAATAAATTCCAGATCTTCTGGAATGTTCCTTCACAATATGTCCCTAACTTAATTCCTCGCCCTCCAGGAAAAAAATTTTTTTCATAACACTAAATCCCTATATGTGAAATTCCTCCTATCTAGAATAATCCCCCACCTTTTTTCATCTGGCAAACTCTTGTTCATCTTTTAGAGCCTTGCTCAGTCATTATCTCCTCTGCAAAGTCTTTTCTGAGTCTCTGTGTATTTTACTCTAATAGTACTTGTCACATTTTAATTATGTTTGCATGTCCGATTTCACAAAATTTCTCTTCTTTGAGGACCATTTCTTATTCATTTTTGTGTAATCACATTTCCCACCAACACAGATAGAGCCACAGATAAGCATAATTATTCAACTCTCACTGCCTCATCATTCCCACCTATGTAAAAGAGTTCAAACCCTTCAATTTCCTCCTCACCCCAGTAATTGCCTGGGGCTGTCCTACATGTTCTTCAGCTCTGTGCTCTGGTACCCCAAGGGTGCCCCTTCACCCAGCCACTGTGAGACTGATTTCCTTTCCGAGGCACCCACATGGCAAATTTGTGGAGTAGGAAAATGGCACTCTGCTCTCCTCAGTTCTTGTCCTAGTTCTGTGCAGCAGTTTTCCCCTGGGCATTGAAGTAGCATTGAAGTAGCACTGCTTGTGTTCCCCAGTGTTACTTCATAAAGACCATCCTTAAACAAAACTCCAACTTCTGCTTAGAATGGTTCTTTCTCTTCAGGCACCAGCCCTGGTGCATGGAGCCTAGTGAAGTCCAGGTCAGTCCTGTGCCTTGGATACTGAATAGAATACAGAAGCACTAGGTGTTGTTAAAGGAATGGGGACATGGAGGAATCTCAGGCAAGTGACAACTTCTCTAGGTATAGTTTTCCTTATGTCTACAAGTAGAATAGCAATATTTAATACACAGAGTTTTTGTAAGGGTCAATTTAAAACATTGCAGAGTCTGGGATACAATAGGTACTCAGCAAATTCTAGTTTGAAAAGCAATTGTTTTATCATATGTTTGTCAAATGAATACATACCTCAATAGAAAGAACAAAGAAGAAGGAAAAAGCTCTGGAGGAAATGGAACCACAGTGACGGCACCAAAAAATAAAATTAAGTAATTTTGATACCACATAATATTTATAATAGTATAACATTATTATATAGTTCTAATTGCATTACAGCTCTGCATTGCTGAGGGTTAATCTCCTGAGAGGATGAGTGACAGGAAAAATCAAACACCTGCTGCATAAGGAGCTGAAAAGAAGAGAGCATGAAGTGAAAGAGGAATGGTCTGGAAAAGGATTAGAAGGATGCCTGAGTGGGCAAAAGGACTATCTATTTGATTTGTTTGATTATGCATGAGGCATTCTGATTTGACTGCATATTGCTGGTGATATGCACAACACACCTTACCTTAACTGCCACCTCTTATTCTATCCCTAAGCCTTACCTCGTCCTCTATCCCAAGCTTCATTACCTCTTCAAACACAGGTTAAGACTGAAAATAACATTAGTCTGTTTTCCCCATCACTTGATAATAGAATTTTCTATGTGCCCAGCACTCTTGCAAGCACTTAACATTAGTTAACTCATTTAATCCCACGGCAATCCCATTCAGTGTGTACTAGTATCATTCCCATTTCAGAAAACAAGAGGGATTCAGTAGCTTGCAGAGGTCACACGACCTAGTGGCAAGGCTGGGAATCAAGCCTGGGCATTCTGGCTCCAGAGCCCACAGTCTTAACCATTGCACTGTGCTGCCTTTCAATAAATGTATGTATTTTGATGGATACATCGGAATGCCATTGCATTAAAGCAGCTATATCAGAAAGTTTGGAGCCCTCCAGTGGTACCTGCTGTGAATATGTTTTTTAGCCTTTCTCCTTTCCTCTTCTTTTATAGTCCTATTTGTTTCTTTCTCTGACTTTTCCCTTTCCTCTTTTCCTCTTTCACTTTTTTCTTCCTGATCTTATTTTCCATCTTAGTTTTCTTAATCTTCATCCATGCTTCAGGCCACCCAAGGGAGGCAGTGCAATTGGCCCTGTCCCAAAACCAATGTTAAGTTCACCAAAACCTAACGTAGACCCACCCAGCCAGGCTAGTACCAAGCTGTGTGTCCAAGAGCAAGTTATTTCCTCTCTCAGTCTGTTTCCACACTGTGAAATGAAGGAGTTGGGCTACATGAGAATGAAAATTGTTTTTTTAGCTGTGTCATTTTATGATTTTAGTGGTAACCAAGAGCATTTCTTTGACTACTGTAGTAAAACTCAGATGAAAGCTGGCTGAACTCTAGGTAAGAAAGAGTGGAGCAGTAAAAAAAAAAGTTCTATAGTAGTGTAACAAGGTTGTTTGCTATAAGAGTGACATAAGTCATTGGCATCACTGTCTTAAGATAATATTCTATGGCTGGGCAATGTGCAGCAGGTTTCTGACAGGGATGTGGTGGAGTTAGTAGTTTTTAAAGCCCTTCTATTTGAAAGGATATCATAATCCAGTATTGTCAAAAGGCATAGCTGTTATGGTAGACATAACAAGATGGCTCCCAGTGATCCCTTCCTCCTCGTATTCATGCCCTTGTGTAATCCCCTCCCCTTTGAGTGTAGACCAGAGCTAGTGACTCACTTCTAATGAACATAATATGGCAAGAGTAGTGGGATATCACTTCTGATATTGTAACAAAAAGACTCTAGCTTCTTCTGTCTTGTAGTCTTGCTCTTTCCCTTGCATTCCCTGAGGGAAGCCAGTTACCAAGTTTTAAGCTGCCCTATGGAGAGACCCACATGGCAAGGAACTGAAGGATTCCTTGGACCAATGGCCCTCAAGTCCAACAGTCCATGAAGAGCTGAATCTTGCATCAGCTATCTGAATGAGCTTGGAAGCAGATTACGCCACAGTTAAGCCTTGAGATGACTCTACTCCCTGACTGTAGCCTTGCGAGAGACCCTAAGCCAGAGCACCCAGCTCATCTGTGCTCAGTTTCCCAACTCACAGAAACTGGGAAATAAATAAGTGTTCTATGTGTAAATAAATTCTGTGTGTCTGTGTGGTGCCACTTGGGTATGTGTCAAACAGAAACCAGAAATTTTCAACACAGTCCTTGCCTGATGCTTAGCAACACGTTATCCCTACACCTATCTAAAGAATGTAATGCTCAAGCACTTGGAGGAAAATATGACCTTAGCAGCTGCCATATGTGGATTTCTTTGAGTCTAGGATCTCCTGTTCACCCCCAGCTTGGGGAGCCAAGCTGGAAAGAAGAGGAACATTTTCAGTGATAATAAGCATGTTCCTTTTAGCCAACTCCTCCATCTGTTCCAACAGTTTCTATCAACAAGAATGTATGAAGGTTCTGCTGAATGGATTTCAGACTAGCCAAGGTCAATGTGCCAATCAGCCATTGCAGGTGGGGTCATCAGGGACAAAAAAGGGTTGTTCCAGAAAACAGAGATGCTGAGAAACACTCTTGCTAGGTGTCCTTCATTTCTGGCTTAAGAGGAAACAGATGAGAGGTACAGTGAGAATAAATTCACTGTGGAGGAAAGAAAAGAAATGGCTTCAGAAAAAATAAATGTTTGACTCAGAGACTCTCTTATTTGTTTTTATGTTGCATTTTTAAAAGAACAACAAAAGTGTTAATAGACCCTGACATTGTATTTCCACTTATATTTTCTTTTAAGCCTCGATTTAAATTTTACTTTAAGGTCTTCCAATACTTTGAAATTTCAGATATCCATAGGACACAAACAAGTCTAGTACTGCCCTACCCTGGGCCTTGTACTTTAGAAAGCCCTGCTCTGGTTCACCAGGAGACCATGCCACCCTGGGTACCACATCTGAGTACCCAGCATCACCAAATCCCATCAGGACTTGGAAAGGACTCATCCACATGCTCCTAAGAGAGGACTGCTCTGCTGGTGTGCAAAACTAGAGGCCTGAAGAAAGTAGACCTTAAAAGTTTTCCTCCAGTCAAGATGGAAGAGTAGGTAAATGCTGTTCTTACTTCCTCCCATGACCACATCAAAATTACAACTAAATTATAGAACCACCACCCTTGAGAACCACCCGAAGACCTGCTGAACAGAACTCCTATAACTAAGGATATAAAGAAGAAGTCACACAGAGACTGGTAGGAGGGACAAAGATGTGAAAGGGGCTGATCCCACACCCATTTGTGACAGTTAAGAATTGAGAGGGATATCTCAGCTGTGGAGGTCCCCTTTGAGGCACGAGGTGTCTTAGCCTCACACTGTTGACCCCAGCTCAGAGCCCAGTGCTGGGAAGAGGAGTGTCCACAACATCTGGCTGTGAAAATCAACGGGGATTCCCTCCGGGTGAGACAGAGGGCTGCTGTAGACCCAGGCATCCTCTTGAAGGGCCCACAGACTCACTTGCTCACAAACACTCGCCCCAAGCTCCATCAAAGGGATGGCAGCTTGAAAAGCACCAGTGACATATGAGAAAAAACTGAATTGTCTGGCTTCTGGGACATATGGGGAAAAACCTGAATTGTCTGTTTTCAGGGCCGGAGAGGTAGCTTTCTTCCAGACAGAAGTACTGGCAGACGCCACTGTTCCTTTGTTGAGTCTTTCTCCTGCACAGCTAGAAGATGCAGGTGGCCACCAAATCTGTGTCTCTAGCAACCTGCCTAACACCATTCACCCCACCACAGTAATTGCCTGAGACCGCAACCCACCCAACTGATGCATGGGCCCCAAACTCTTTCAGTGGCTGTTCCTCAAAAGCAGCAAGACTTGGCCTGTCATGCAGACTTTCCTAATATCTCTCAAAGGTCCATGAACCACCCAAAATCAGGGGCTAGCCTCAGTGTGCACTGTACTTCTTGTTAAGTTGGCTCTAAACCCAGCACTAGTGGCAGCCAGCCTTGGTTCATGGCACAGTCTCTCCCAGGCACCTCTAAGCCCAGCATAGAGAGCTACCAACTACTGATCACTTTGTAGCTCCCAATAGATGGCTCTGGGTTAAGCACATGCAGTGGCTAACTCTGGCCTTCATTAGAGCCCCTCCCAAGGGGCCCTAGAACCAACATATCTGGCTTCAGAACACACCAGCGCACTAACAAATTGGCTCTACAAATAACACACTCAAAGGGTGGACTTAGCAGGCACCAGAGCCCCCCCTAAAGCTCCTGCTCTGGGGATATCAGGCCCCACACAACAGCTCATCTGCAATAGTCATGGCCAGTGAGCCTGAGGGTCAATCCTACCAAATGATGTGTCAACAGCAAACAAGACTCAACTATAACAGGAGGGTACACACAACCTACACAGGGGAACTACCTAGAGCACCCTGTTCAGATGACCATGAAGACTGTGCCACCGGGCCCTGCAAGACACCTTCTACATAGAGCTACCTTGCCAAGACTAAGAGACATAGCAGATCTACCTAATACATAGAGACAAGCACAGGAAGGCAGCCAAAATGAGGAGACAAAGAAACATGTCTCAAATGAAAAAATAAAACAAAACTCCAGAAAAAAGAACTAAATGAAAAGGAGGCAAGCAATCTACCAGACACAGAGTTCAAAACACTGGTTATAAGAATGCTCAATGAACTTAAGGGAAGAATAGATAAACTCAGTAAGAACTTACTCAAAGAG
>NW_011888989.1:868506-882365 GCF_000151845.1 Pteropus vampyrus | reverse complement strand
GAAAAGCAAGGACATAAAATCAAGACTATTTTACCTAGCAAAGCTATCATTTAGAAACAAAGTACAGATAAAGAGCTTCCTAGACAAGAAAAAGCTGAAGGAGTTCATCACTACCAAAGCAGTTTTACAAGAAATGTTAAAGGGATTTATTTAAGAAGGAGGAAAAAAGTTCTCATTACAAGAAAAAAATTGTAACTATGCTTGGTGATGAATGTTAACTAGACTTATTATAGCGATCATTTCATAATACACAAAAAAATCATTATGTTGTATACATGAAACTAATATGTTATATGTCAATTAATCTCAATAGAAAAAAGTAACTCTGAAGTGATGGATGTGTTAACTAATCTTGTGGTAATCATTTTATAATATATACGTATATCAAATTATCTTATTGTATACCCTAAACTTATACAGTATTATATGCCAAATATATCTTATAAAGCTAGAAAGGCAACAAAAGCAAACAAACCTGGATTTCTGATAAAAGGCCAATACAGGCGAGTAGACAGAAGTTGGACATGTCGGTTGTGGTGTTCACCTAAGTATGTTTGAGGCCCTAAGGTTTATGGCTAAGCCAAGTGTGGGCCATAGGCTGGGGTCTGGAGCTATTCTCCCTATGCTACCACATTCTTGCACAGAACTCCAAGAGTTCTAAATTCAAGTGTGGACATCAAGATCTTCATGAAGGTATCTTTGTGCAGGTAAGAAGACAGAACATATAACTTTTAAATATCTAGACACATGGGATGTGGACCTCCAATTGTAGTCTTTCCCCATGCATCCCATTTGTTAGGAAAAATCATAAATGAATCTATTTCCTAATATAATGGATATACTGATGTATAAAACCATATTGTTAGAATAATAAGGTTAGTTCTGTATTGAAGTAATTTTAGTTTAGTAATACATACTTGAATGAACCAAATCTTTGTTATTTTGGGAGGAGGTGAGGGAGAAGAGAGGCGAGATTATTGGTACGATAAAATTTTTTTTTAATTGACTAAAGTTGATATAGGTAAAGAAAATGCCTCCCTACTATTGTTCCCTAGCTTGAAAAACTTGCTGCTTTTTCATCCAAAACCTACATCTAAAGATAAATGTGTTTATGCCCCTCAGTATCTCAATTATTTGATTGGTTGACTGTCCAGGACTCTTGTTTTTCTTGTTGTCTTTTGTTGTTTTATTTGGGCTGTCATTTACTAAAAGTTGCTTTAAGATAGGAAGAGTTGGTAAAAATTAAATCATTTCATTTCCTGCTTGATTCTACTTGCTAAAATCAGAGGACATTTATATTAATTGTTTAACAATTTCTGATTTAATACAATGTGAAAATATCATGCTATAGTTTAAAATGATAATTAAGACTGAGAAATGAGAATCTTATAAGCTATACTTTAAGTGAAAACCAGCGGAACACAAAATAATATGTGCATTATTACTGCAATTCTAAAATACATGCAAGAGAAGGATACTATGCAAATGAAAATAATTCTATTGAGATAACAGAATTATGAGGGATTTTAAAATCATTTGTCTAAAGTTTGACTAGACTTCTTTCCAAAAAAATACTTTTTAAATGAAAACCTTGGTCTTTTTCCTTTATTTTTTTCTTCCCTTCTCTACTGTCATGCCCTTGACCAGTGGTACTTGGTGGGCTTCCGGGCATTAGTTGGCCTTGGCACTGACACTTGGAGCTGAGGTAGCTATCAGGCCTAGGGATAGTGTATCTTATGAATGTGTGTCCTAGGATAGAGGGATCTCTGCATTCAGGTGATCTTCAAATAGAATACACCACAGTTTTTCAAGCTTACAGTAAGGGAGGTTCACATCAGTGAGGCAAAAACTATGTGCTTACTTTAAAACTATGTGTTTACTTGGCTCCTTGGTGATTCTCTTTGGAAGAACATGGTACTTTAAAATGGAAAAACCTAAAGACAGAAATAAAAACCAAAAATGTTGAATACTTTGATATACTTTTGCTCATCACTGCATGCTTCTATGTAAAGCATAAAAGGTCTGTGCAATATGGAAGGTATCTCTGATTAAAAAACAATATGATTGAGGCTTATTTAATTTTTCTAAATGTCCAGATAGATTTTAGTCAGGTAACATGGGTGTTCAATGTCACTGATACTATTTTGGGTTAATTAAATAATAAATAAATCCTCACATTGTTAGTTCAGTCTTACAAATAAAGAAACTGAACCTTGGAAGGGTTAAATAACTTCCTTGAAGGTTTTGTATTTCAACTCAAGTTCGTTTTGTTCCAAAATCTCAGTTATTTGCACCACAGTATTAGTAAAGAAATTAATTATATAAAATTAAACATATACATCTAAATCAGAAATTATATATCTTATACATAACACAATTACATTTTATATATAACAGAAATTATATATATATAACTGAAGTTATATATACATATATATAGTATCTACACAAATATATACATGTACTGGCTCAGGAATACAGTTCCAAAAGAGAGGCCCCAGTGCAAATCACTGTGTGCTTACTTGGCTCCTCGGTGATAAACCTGCGTCTCTTCCCAGAGTAACTGCTTTAAAAGCCCAGAAACTCTCTTTTGGATGCAAATGTGGTACTTTGATGTTTTCACCACTCTGCCTCACTGTTTCATTATAGTTTTTTGAATATGTCTGACACATATTAGGTGTTTAATAAATATTCACTCAATGAACGAATGAAATGTCAGCATAGAGAACTCATAGGGCTGAGGAACAATGGTTATGGTATGTGTATGTTAAGGGGAAGAGGAGTATATAGTGTGAGGCACAATGAGGATACTCTATTAAAAAAACAATAAGTTTAAAAACACACTACACAAAGACAGCACAAAGAACACCTTCTTTCCACAGCTACAGAGGACGATTAATTCCCCAGATCCAGGACAACAAAAATCAATGTGTTCTCTGGAAACCGTTCCTTCCCTGCCTGCCAAAGTTCCTGCCACATAACCTGGACTAAACTTGAAGTGCCTCCCTCTTTTCCATTTCTTCATGGAGTAGTCTTTGTGGGAAGGGACTAGACTCTGTAGTCAGAATTTGAGGTGGTGACAATAATAAGGCCCATGATACATTTTTTCACAGCTAACTGGTTTCATTTAAAATAGTATGGCCTGCACAGTTAGTAACTTCTGCAACCTAATGAAAATATAATTTGCTGAATATCTTAAACTATGTTTTTAGACATAAATAAAACATGTAAAGTTTACAGTTTATAAATTCATGACTGTTGTATTTTAAAATCAGTTTCAGAAACAAGGGCATCGAGAATTGTTTAAAATTATTTAGAAGCAAATAACATAGAATGTAATAATTCATGTGCCACAAGAGCATCTGTCTCTAAGATCTGTAACATTATTTTCATGTAAACGAGAGTGGACATTATTTAGCAATGAATCATATGGTATAATAGAATAGAATTATAAAAGATAATGCATAAAAATAAAAAAGGACATATCAAATGATTCCACATTCTTTTCAAGGATTTAAGGGAAGGAGTGTTGCACAACTTAGATCTGTGACATTGTATTTGAGAAATGCACACTGATTTTAAAATCATATATTGTGGTGAAATTATGAATTTAATGTACTTCCCTCGGTACCTTAATTGCCCAGAAAACAAAAAATAATAGCTATTATTTATTGATTACCTACTATATTCCAGATACTTTACCTCCATTATTCTTAGTGCTCACAACTCTGCATTTTTTTCAGGGGAGGAAACTCTCAGGGAAGTGAAGTAACTTGTCCAAGGCTTCACTTTGAACCCATTCAAATTTTGACAAAGACCATCTTAAACACAACCTATTACCTTATGTGGGCTGTGACCAGGGACCTTAGAGAAACTAGATATAAAACTGGACAAAACTATGCTAATCATTTTCCATTTGTGTACTTCGTAGGTGTATAGGATATAGTATTGTCTTATTTTTCTGACATCCAGATCTTCACAGAATCTTTAGAGAACAAATTCTTTAATATACTGAAATCTCATTCAGATTAAGGATAGTGATGCAAATGGGCATTTAACAGTATTCCCATTTTAGAAAAATCAAATCAAATCTTGCAGAAATACAACTCCTGTGCAATATTGGAAAAGAATACAAATCACTACCACCATGCTCAAACCTGTTTATTGCTTCCAAACCCCTTGCTCCCCACTATTATTTAGAAGGTAGTGGAAAGAGCCCTGGGCTGGGAATCCACTGCCTCCAGCCATCATATTTAATAAGGTGAGGTCGTATAAGCCTTTGGATTTTTCAGTGCTGTACTTTTCATGTATTCCTGTGGGATAACAATGCTGGCCTTAACAAACTCACAGGATGGATGTTAAAATAAAATAAAAAAGCATATTTGAAGGTGTTTGGAAAGTATATAAATGCTGTATGCAGCTATAAGTTAGTGTTATATAACAAGGTAGCTTAATAAAAAGCCTCAATCAGACAAAATAAGGAAGACTACAAGTTAGGGGGCAGTGATGAGGAAGAGGGATATGCTTTTGGCATGAACAAACACTGGTCAGAAAGAGCAAAAAGCTCACATTTCAAACAAAAGAAATATTTCTTCTGTGCCCAGGATTGTATTTGAGTCCCTGTCAAGGTATAAGACATGCAAAGGATATGAACAATGTTTATTTCAGGCACTAGTGGAAGGAAATGACAAGCTCTGTAACCTGCACAATTTTATTAACTGAAAAGGGTATCACTCACACTGAAGAAAATGACCCCAGCTCTGATTCTACCACCAGCACAGGGAACAGACCACATTTTCAGATTTTAAAAGCAAACTGCTTCTGAAAGTATTTTTAAAGCATTTTCATTTTCTCCATATCCATAAGGGTATAAGGCAGATCATTCAATTAATAAATTCAAATATTTATTAAGGACCTATAATGTATCTAGCAGGGTGCTAAAGACTGTGAGGTATTTGTAAGAAGCATATGACTAGTTGAGTTGGGATGGCATAATATAATTAGATAAAAATAAAGAAAGCTACATTATTTCAATTATTTGTTGCTCAATGAGAATTTTCCTTTGTTTTTTTGTCATGCTTCATAAAGAAGCACATATAATAGTTTTATCTACTTGTTTTAAAATTGTAATTATGACTTTTGCGGATGTTTTCACATAATTGCAGTGCATACAAGATACTTTTAAAAAAGTAATTGGTTATGAAAATTAAGAGTTGGAGCTCTTATTCTTTGAGATGATGTTTATGCTTGTGATGAGTTGAAGTTTTCCACACACAAATGCAGACACGTGGGACAGTGTCTGAATATCAGGACATAGCCACTTACCCATGCTGAAAAATAATAATGGTATAAGCCTATAATGAAATTCTATACTATCTAAGCTTCATAAAAACCTTTGAGCATATATTTCCTTGTTATACTCCATATGCAAATATAAATAAATATTTGTGTTATATACTAACCAAAAGTCTAAAGTTCCATTGCTTCTATAGTGTTTGAATGTCAGCACTGGACACTTTGCACATAATTTAACATCAGAAATAGATGCCCAAAGGCATGTTTAGATATGTACAAATTAATTGTATTCTGATGTCAAATGTGTTCATCAAAATGAGCAAAATAAGAGCACCTATGATTTACAAGAATGTGGCTTTAATGATTTAGAAACAGAAAAAGATTGTGATTTTAAATGGTTCATAATTCTACTAGTTTTATTTAAAAACTTGTGTTTTTAAGAACAAATCTGAAAGAAAGAAGTGTAAGTTATATTGGTTTTATTTAACTTTTTCAACTTGAGAAACTTCTGATTAAGAATTCTTTAGATTGTTTATATACGTTACCACAAACACAAATGTATAATGACTGTTTGTTAACCTAGAACATTTATTTTAAAAAACATGGTACAGTTGTACAAACATAATGTAAAGTAAAACACTTTCTTTTGCAAGATTTCTATAGTGAGTCTCAAGGACTGTGGATCTTGGCATAGAACACTTGGTGACTTTTGTTTTTCCTCTCTAATATTCTGTTTGGTCAAGGTATGGGTAATTTGGTCAAGGTATGGGTAATTTTTAGTTGCACTCAGTTCTTTTTTAAATTATTTTGATAGGTAATTTAGTTATGCTACATTAAATACTATTTTGGAGCAAGGTGTGTCAGGAATACAATGTCATATTAGATAAGATGGCACAGCTTTCCTTTCTCCTCAGATAATTGTATAGATTTTTGGATTGCTGTTAATCACCTTGCATTTCACAAACATTGTCAGTAGTAGTGTATGCTATAAGAAAGAGTGCTACAAAAAGCACTCTGGTTGTTAACCTACTATTTTATTCTTCTATAAGATGGGTACATTTATCTTGGTTTGACCCTTGAAAATTACCTAAATAATACATATCAGGAATTTAAATGTGATGTAGGTTAGATCAGAATATTACAGTATTTGCCATTGTAGATATATAATTTATATCTAAATTACATGTTCATACTATGATCTCTAATTTCCCATTAATAATGAAAAATCTTTTTGCTTCTTTTTAAGGAAGGATACAAAGTCTGAACTTAAAAGCAGTCAAGAAATAGGACTTTTCTCACCATCATCATCATCATCTCGGTGCTAGTATAAACAAAATTAGTGATAGGACCTACCTCATTAGGTTGTTGAGAAGATTAAATGGCTAACTGTTAGCTACTACTATTACTGGAACTCTCAGCCATTTAGACCATGAAACCTGTTCATATTCAATCAGACCGAAAGCTTTAAAATATATCTCATAATACATATTGTCAATCAGCAAGGAGTGAGTCTGCATTAAGTTAAAGATTTTTATCATGAAGGTAAGTATACATACATCACAGTCAATCTTTATTTTTGACTAATTATTCAAACTAATAATACATACCTTTGGAGTATGATGAATTTCAAGTCACTTGCATCAGTTGAATAAAAGTTATAGTGAACAAGGCAATTAAGTGTGACTTCTGAGAAAGACACATTTGTCAAACTCCTGGACCAGCACATGCAAACAGTTTCATCCAGAGAAATCTGTACTCTATGAATCTTTTTGAATGATGGATAGCTTTTGCCAGGAAAAGAACAAATTATTTTTTAATATGATCTTCCTCCTTCCTATTTCCTAGTCATGAAAGTAACTGCCATAGATTTAGTCCAAAAAGTGAGATTAAATGAACAGCTCAATCACATTTAAACTTGGGAAAAAAAAAAAAAAGGAAGAACAAGGAGCAATGAAAGCAAAAAGAATTCCTTTGGGGATGGAATAAAAATAGGATTTTATAAATGGTTTATGACCCTAACTCTGGGGCAAAGTATATCCTCAATTTATTGTGGAAGAAATTCATTATTTGTAACCTGTGGATAAGCAGTTCATAGTTTCTGAAAAGGAGCAATGTTGGTATTTTGGGTGGGAGAGTTCTTTACTATGAGGGGTTGCCCTGTACCCTGTGCACTACATAACATTTACCATCTCTTACTACTGGAGTGATAAGTGCTGCTAGTTTCCCCTAGACACTCTCTACTCACTCCTCCAGATTTTCAAATCCTTTCAGGGAGATGGGTAATGCCACTCTTAGTAGAGAACCATTGTGGAGGACAGACATAAGGTAAGTAACACAAACACAATTTGATGTTGGAATTAACACTTCTTCATGGATTAAACCCAAGGGTTTACCAATTCAGTTTCAAAAATTGGATTTGAAGTCACTCTGCAACACTCCATGAAAAGACATTTTATGAAAGAGTGATAGAGGCGTGGTTAAGAAAATATATTCATCTTAGGCCTATCACTTTCTAGCTGTGATAATTTGTGCAACTTTTTTTTTCTAAGAAAGGGTTAATGATGATATTCACCTCATTGGCTTACCATGGGGATTAAATGTGATAATACATGTAAACTGCTTAGCTCAGTCCCTGGTATTCAGCAAGCACACAAATATTATGGCTGTTAGACATAAATCTAGGAGTTCATGAATTTAAAGGCTGTCATTCATAAGGACCAAGAATTTGTCAGAATAATGTACATAGGGAGAAACAGAGGTATATTAGGGCAGCCTCAGAAACAACTTAAAAATAAGGACAATGGCAATTCCCACTACTATATCTATCTTATTTGTTGTTAGTTAACTGGTAAAGAAAAAATAAGAAAGTGCACATTTTCATAAATTCGTAAAGCCTTAGACAAGCTTTCATATTTATTATTTTGTGCCATAATTTAAATTCATCACTGCTTCTTGTTTTAAATATATACAATCATGAACTTCTATACTTGATAGTTTACAACTGCTTAGCCTATGTCAAAATGTTTCATTTCATTAATTATGCATTCAGCACAATGAAGAAATATGAAAATAAGAAAAGCATGCCAACTCCTTACTTCTTAATCTAACAAATGTACCGAGAACATAATATGTTGTTCTTCTATAAAATAGTCTGTAATTCACATTTTTAATAATTAAGACTAAACCTAATCCAATTCAATGTATTTTATCAGAAATAAATCCAAAACATTTAGGTAAGAATAACATAAAATCAAATGCTAAAATGTAACTTAGTAATTCACTAGTTACTCAGTGCCTGCAACAATAAAATATAATCTAATCTAGAAGCCAAGATCTGACTTTTTCTAAATAAATAATATTTCTAGAGATTTACATATCTTTATGCCAAAATAAGACAGTAATGTATGATATTTTGTGTATATATATTATATATATTGTTGCACAATTAGAATTGAACAGTTTAAAATGTTCATTGCCCCAATATGAAAATAACACAGAACTTTCATAGTCCTGCATTATCAAAAAGACCATTATGATAATACTGCAATTATTTTTCACAATCTGTAGCACCCTGTCCATACTTCATGGCTTAGTTCACTGTGACATTACTAGTTTGATAATTCACAAGCTGGAAAATCATACTATCACCAGAGCTGCAATCATTATATATACATGTATTTCTACATACTAGTAACAATCAATCAGAAAATGAAATTAAAGAAACAATTCCATTCGCAATTGCATCAAAATGAATAAAATACTTAGAAATGAATTTTACAAAAAAGTGCAAGACTTGTACACTGAAAACTATAAAGCATTGCTGAGAAAAACTTTTAAAAATATCTGAATAAATCAATAGCCCCTGTTCATTTTATGCTTCAAAAGACGAACACTACTAAAAGACTCAGTATCGTTAATATGACAGATGTCTCACCTTTATCTACACATTCATTGCAATCTATCAGAATTCCAGTAATCTGTGTGTGTATGTGAACTGACGAGCTGATTCTAAAATTTATGTGGAAATGCAAGGGAACCAGAAGAACCAAAATAATTATATTGTCTGATTTCAAAACTTATATAACTATAGTAACCAAGGCAGTGTAGTACTGGAATAGGATTAACACACAGATCAATGGCACAGAATAGAGAGTACAAAATAGACTCACAAATATAAAGACAACAGATTTTTAACAAAAGTTTAAAGGCAATTCATTTTTTATTTCCATCAAATGATGCTGGGACTACTGGATATCTCTATGTATGCATGCATAAACAAACAAACAAACAAATAAAAATTGACCTTTATTCACACCAGACACAAAATTAGCTCAAAAGAACAAACTGATAAACTGACTTTTATTAAAATTGAAACTTGTATGCTTGCTTTAAAAGAAATCGTTGAGAAAATAAAGACAAACCACAGATTGGGAGAACATAGTTGCAAATCCTATATCTGACAAAAGACTTGTCCCAGAATGTATAAAGAACTCTTGCAACTTAATAATAATGAGACAAGTCAATTTAAAAATGAGCAAAGGGGAGTTTAGAGAAACATGGCAGAGTGAGAGATGTCCCCAGATCTCTCCCTTTGAAACATCAATAAGCTGAATATCTAAAACTCAACAAAAACACCTAAACTGCACACCACACATATGAGCGTGGGATCTGAGCATAAGAGTTACCACAGGTCAGAACCCCAAGTGTTGGGTTGTGGACTGGGAGAAATAAAGAAATTGCCTCTCACAGCTGCCAGAGCACCCTGTAGGAAGACGGGGAGAGGAGAAGGTGAAGTGAGTTTCCTTGAACAGTCCTGCCTGGGAGTGCTCTGAGCTTCACGCTGCTGGTGACAGGACCCAGTCATCAGAGCAGAAAGCAGAGAAGCAGGACGGCAGAGAAACAACAATTGATTTTTACCAGCCATGGTTGCAAAACCAAGGCTGAGCCGCAGCCTCAACCCCAACCCAGACAGACCCTCCCCCCATATCCTCTGAGACTGAACACTGCAGAGCCCAGGAGAATCTGAGCAAACGCTACCAAAACTGTTGCTAATACTGACAGGGACTGAGACTGAGAGTAGTGAGTGTGATTCAACATTTATAAGAGAAAAAGAAAGGCATTATTAAGGTTTTATATACAGCAGGGATCCAAGAGGCTTAGACACCACCTACCGGAAACTAAAAGAAAAGCGCCTTCCTTGCAACAGACTAAAGAGAGACCTATATATAATAAATCTTCTTTCTAGAAAAAAAAAAAAAAGCAGAATACACTTCCATTAATGCTAAGGTAGAGAAATAGCTCATCGAACACCATGAACAACTAAGGTGACAAGGCATTTCAGAAAGAAAGAGAAAAATCTCCAGAAAATAAGCTTACAGACATAGAAATATATAACTTAAATGACAGAGAATTCAGGATGGTACTTCTGAAAAGACTCAGTGATATTTGAAATGAGTCATATCAACAATTTCAGAAACTGAAAAAACTAGATGAGCAGAATGAGTTCTTTAGCAAGGAGTTTGAAACCCTCAAAAAGAACAGAACAGATCTTCTGGAGATGAATAAAAACACACTGCAAAAGTTGACAAATGAAATAGCAAGCTTGAGAAATAGAGTTAAACAAATAGAGGAAAGGATCAATGATATCAAAAACAGAAATCTAGAAATATATCAGAAGGAAGAAGAGAGAAACCGAAGAATGAACAATAATGAAAGAGAAATACAAGAATTAGCTGATACCATCAGGAGAGAAACACAAGAATAATGGGCATTATCAAAGGTGAGGAAAAGGAGCAGGGACTAGAAAGCATTTTCAGACAAAAGTGGATGAGAATTTCCCATATCTAAGAAATGATCTGGAGTTTGGAATTCAAGAAGTCAACAGAACACCCAATTCTCTCAACCCAAAAAGGCCTTTACCAAGACACATTGTTTTAAAATTATCAAAAATCAGTGACAAAGACAGAATTCTCAAGGCAGCCAGGGAAAAGACAATGATAACTTATAAAGGAAAATCCATTATATTATCATCTTACTTCTCAGCAAAAACCTTACAAGCTGGTAAGGAGAGGAATCAAATATTCAAACTATTAAGTGAAAGGAACTACCAGCCAAGAATAATGTATCCAGCTAAGCTCTCCTTTAGATATGAGGAGAAATAAAGACCTTTCCAGACAATCAAAAATTGAGGGAATTCTCCACCACAAGGCCTGTACTACAAGAAATACTGAAAGGGGTCAGCTCACCTAAAATAAAATGAAAAAAAATTACATAATTAGGAGTAAGGTGACTATCAGGCAAATAGAAGCAGAGGAGTGCCACCCTTACTAAAAACACAGTTTTATAAGCTTAAATATTAAGAAGAGAATTGTTATAGCAAGATAGTATGAAGATTCAGCATACATAGTGACAAATAGAGACAACAATGACTGAAAAGGGGGAGGATTCAAAGATCCAAATTCGCAAAGGGGAATGGAGATAAAGCACGTGCAGAAAAAAATGGACAACTATATATATATAACAGTCCTTTACATAGTCGTAATGGCAGCCACACACCAAAGATTCAGAACTGAAGTATATAACATAAAACAAGAAGAACCAGAGACAAAACACACAAAAGCCAACCAAAATACAGAAAACAGAAACACAAGGACAAGGAAGCAATGGAAACACCAAGCTACTAGAAAGCAAAAGATAAAATGTCTATAAGAAGACCGCATATTTCAATAATTACATCTCAGCTCCAAAGACAAATATAGACTCAAAGCGAAAGGGTGGAAAATGATTTCAAGCAAATGACATTCAGAGAAAAGCGGGAGTAGCAGTACTAATACCAGACAAACTAGACTGCAAAATAAAAAAGGTAAAGAAAGATTTTGAGGGACACTTCATAATGATAAAGTGAATCATGCACCGAGAAGACATAACATATTAATATCTATGCTCCCAATCAGGGAGCCCCGAATTACGTAAAGCAATTACTAACAGAACTAAAGGGAGAAACAGACCAAACAACTATCATAGTAGGAGACCTAAATATCCCACTGTCAGATATGGACAGAGCATCCAAACAGAAAATCAACAAGGAAATTACATCCTTAAATAACACATTGGACCAACTAGACATAAGTGACATTTATAGAGCCTTCCATTTCAAAACAGCTGCTTATACATTCTTCTCCAGTGCACATGGAACATTCTCAAGATTGACCACATACTGGGACACAGAAATAGCCTCAACAAATATAAGAGGGTTGAAAGTATAGCAACCATATTTCTAATCATAATGCTTTGAAACTAGAGATCAGCTGCAAAAAGAAAGCAGGAAGAACCACAAATACATGGAGATTAAACAACATGCTACTGAAGAATAACTGGGTCAGAGAAGAAATAAAAACAGAGATCAAGAGATACAAAGAAATGAATGATAATGATAGTACAACATATCAAAACTTTTGAGACATGGCAAAAGTGGTCATAAGAGAAAAGTTCATATCATTATAGGCCTACCTCCAAAATCAAGAACCAGCCCAAATAAACAACCTAATGCTTCATGTTAAAAAACTAGAAAAGGAAGAACAAATGAAGCCTAAAGTCAGCAGAAGGAAAGAAATCATCAAAATTAGAACAGAAATAAATGAAATTGAAAACAAACAAAAAAAGCAATAAAAAATAAATGTAACCAAGAGCTAGTTCTTTGAGAAGGTTAATAAAATTGACAAACTTCTTGGCTCGACTGACTAAAGAAAAAAGAGAAAGAACACAAATAAATAAAATCAAGGATGAAAGAAGGGAAATTATGACAGACACCACAGAAATACAAAGGATCATACAAGAATACTATGAAAAAGTACATAACATCAAATTTAATAACCTAGAAGAAATAGAACAGTACTTGGAAAAATACAACCTTCCTAGACTGAATTAAGAAATGGAAAATCAAAATAGACTGATTAGCAGTACAAAAATTGAAACAATCATAAAAAACGTACCAAAAAAGAAAAGTCCAGGACCAGATGACTTCACCAGGGAATTCTACCAAACATTCAAAGAAGATTTAATATTTATTCTATTCAAACTCTTCCAAAAAATTGAAGAAGAGACAATACTTCCCAACTTGTTTTAAGAAGCCAATATTATTCTGATACCAAAACTTGGTAAAGATAACACACAAAAAGAAAACTACAGAACGATATCTCTCATGAACACATATATACCATGATCAAGTGGGCTTCATCCCAGAGTCACAGGGATGGTTCAACATATGCAAATTGATTAATGTGATACACCACATAAACAGATTAAAAAAATAAGAATTATATGATCATGTCAATAGATGCAGAAAAAACCTTTAACAAGATACAGTATCCATTTATGATCAAAACACTTAGCAAAATCAGTATAGAAGGAAAGTACCTTAACATAATAAAGGCCACATATGACAAACCCTTAGCCAATATTATACTTAATGGTGAAAAACTAAAAACCTTCCCTCTAAGATCAGGAACAAGGCAAGGCTGTCTGCTATCTCCACTGTTATTCAATATAACATTGGAGGTCTTAGC
>NW_011888989.1:858168-865831 GCF_000151845.1 Pteropus vampyrus | reverse complement strand
CTGCTATTTGTGACAACATGGGTGGATCTTCAGATAATCATGCTAAGTGAAATAAGCCAGACAGAAAAAGTTGAAAATCCCATATCACTTCTATATAGTATATAAACGTAAAAGCAACAAATGAACAGGACAAACAAAAAGAGACTCATGGACATGTGCTATAGTCTAGTGCTTACAAGAGGGTAAAGGAGTGGGGGAAGGGGAAGTAGACAGAGTATGGGGGTCAAATATGTGGTGACAGAAAGAAATCTAACTATGGGAAGTAAACACACAGTGTAAATATGTATATGCTTTATTGTTAAAGTGTACAGCTGAATCTTATTGGATTTTGTTAACTAATGTCACCATAAAAAAATAAATAATTTTAAAAAATTTAAAAAATGAGCAAAGGATTTGAATGGACATTTCACCAAAGTGTGTATACTAATAGCTAATAAGCACCTATACATATATTCATCATCAATAGTCATTATGGGGCTGCAAATTAAAACACAATGAGAACCATTACATATCCTCTGGGATGGCTATAATGAAAAAGACAGACAGACAATATCTGGGGCTATTGAAGATGTGGAGAAACTGGAACTCTCATACACTGCTGATGGGAACATAAAATGATATAGACACTTTGGAAAACTGATTGTTTCTTGAAAGGTTAAACATAGGTTTCATATGGTAATATGAAAGCAGCAATTCCACTTTCAGATATCTATTCAAGAGAAATGAAATTGTATATCCTCACAAAATCTTATACATAAATTTCATAGCAGCATTATGCATCACAGGTAAATATTGAAAACAATTCAAATGATCATCAACTCATGAATTAAACAAAATGTTGTATATCCATACAAAGAAATTTTCTTCAGCAATAAAAAGGAGCCAACTACAGATATGTGCTAAAACCTGGATGAATCTCAAAAACATTCTAAATGAAAGAAGCCAGATGAAAAAGATTACATATTGCATGATTTCATTTATATGAAATTTTCAGAAATGGTAAATCTGTACAGACAGAAAACAGATCAGCAGTTGTTTGGGGCTGGGAACAGGAACAGGCAATGACTACAAATGAGCATGAGGGAATTTCTGGTGACAATGGAATTGCTCTCATACTGGATGGTGACAGTTGAACAACTCTATATACTAAAAATTATTGAATTATACAATTATAATAGATGACTTTTTTTTTGGTATGG
Organism: Pteropus vampyrus; assembly: GCF_000151845.1. Classification (NCBI taxonomy): domain Eukaryota; kingdom Metazoa; phylum Chordata; class Mammalia; order Chiroptera; family Pteropodidae; genus Pteropus; species Pteropus vampyrus. The sequence continues at coordinate 864,632 of NW_011888989.1, read as the reverse complement.
AAATTATACTTCAATAAAACTAAAAAAAAAGGGAAAAAATACTTCACATGAAAGTAGGAATTGATGATCAAATATAGGTGATGTAAAGAGTGGAGTTAGTCATGGAATAAAGGTGGCAGTCAATAAATGTTTGTATAATGAAAAATAAACTTCGAACCTGGCTAATTGGGAGACATAAAAGGAAATGTTAAAAATGTTTATAATTTTCTTCTTTATTTCACTGTTATTTAACTTTCTATAGCTTTGGTTTCCTTAGCTGGAAATAGGCCTCACAATAGTACCTTCTTATTGGGGGGATGGATGAAAAAGGGGAAGGAAAAAATTATTGTGCCTCCTTCACAGGGATATGAGACCAAATGAAATCATGGACATAGAGCTTTTAATATAGGGCTTGACACATGGGTGCTAGGTATTGGCTATTAATCATAAAAATATTCAGATTTCCTCTACAGATGTGAAAATACTTAATAAAACGTGTTTACTCTATGTTAGCTATGTAAGTTATCTATAAAGTTTTCCTAAATATAAAAATGAAACTACAATTTAATCAACTTTACTCAGAGTTAGTTGTAATAAAACCATTGCCAATGGATAAAGTTTGATTTTTCAATTAGATTTTTCAAAATATAGCCATGTTCAAGGCTCACATTGTCATATTTTAAAAAATTAGAATGATTAACAAAATGAGATCTATTGGCATGAATGAAAATTAGTTGATTTAAATGTATGTTTATCAAGAAGCATAAACTATTTGCTAAAGATATCGGTGAAATCTTATAACATAAGTGATATGAATAAATAAGAAATATAATACCCTAATTTCTTCTTTGACTGACAAACATTTTGTTGCATAAAAATCAGACTGGCTAGAAACCAACACCACTTGGAGAGTTGGAGAACTCAAGTTTATTATGCCTGCATTCCCAGAAGAGCTAGCGCTCTGAAGATCTGGGCTCCGAGCTCAGGGGTAACCTTACTTTTATAAGGCTTAACAAGCAAAGGCAATACATATGTTATCTAGACAGAACAAGGAAAGGGGAGGGTGAGCCTTCACTTGATCTTGAGGTCACCCTGCCCTTTGGCCCATGCAGCAAGTATGTCTACAGAAGCAGAACAAAGAGCTGATTACAAGGTTAACCATTTGAGTGGAAAATTCCTCTTCAATCTCCCCTTTTGATGCCCTTGAAATCCTTATAGAGCATCAACCTCTTGATTTTCTTGGCCTAGGGGCTGGTATAAGGGTGGTCCGGATGTGACAACTTTTTGTAACTTTATGGATTCTAGGTGTGAGGAGACAAACTTGACAAGACAGTTCATGATACAAGGACCAAATAAGAGAGCTATGAAGAGTATGAGGAGAGGACCTGCAAATGAGAGAAGCCAGAATCCCCAATTCCATATTCTGGACCAGGATCTCATGACTCATTCAATTGTTGGTGTAATTTTGAGGTTCTATCTGTAAGACTCTTGGCTGCATCTCTAACTATACCAGATTGATTAACATAAAAACAACATTCCTCTTCTAAAAATAAACATAACCATTCTTTTTTGAATGTTAGAAGATCAAGTCCCCTATGGTTTTGTAAGACTATTCTTGCTAAGGAATCTAATTGGCTTTATAATGTGACAATGCTTTTGGATATGTCTTCTAAACTGTCAAATAGGTCTTTAGATAAGCTTTTGAAAAATTTCTCTTAGAATCTATAAAGACCCATTCAGTAAGGTTTTCGACGCTGAGGCAGTTCCTACGATGTGTTATGAAAGCCCTTGGTTTAGGCCAGCAGAGGAAAATGAGGTGGAAGGCACCTGAAAATCTCATAGCAAGAATGCGGGAATCTCACGGTATTCACGTTTTTGCCAAATGGGAATGATGTGACCATCAAGAGACTGACCTGAGGGCATCACAGGGAGATCATGTGACACTGGGGTGATGGTGTGGCATGTACTTTTGAGTTACCCTTCTACATTCCGTGGTAAAATTCACATAAACAATGAGGAAAGGAGAGTCTGTGTGTAACAGAGCATGGCCCGAGAGCCATCTCAATGCCCTTCAATCAAAAGGTCAAGTCTGCATGAGAAGACATGAGAGGACAGCTGTGTAGACTACCAAACAATGATCTTAAGATAACTGGCCTGAGGTTTAGCCTGTGGTCAGGCCATTTGCTGGAATGCAATGGGAGTGGCTGTCGCACATTAGTCATGTTAAATTTTGTAGACTGAGTCTGCTTGAGGAAGCTACCTTAGAGTGGTGGGAAAAGCAGCCTCCATTTTGCTGTATTGTAGCAAAAATGCTGAGTCATTGTGAGCGTACATCTTAACGGCTTCAGACGTGTCTCCCACAACATTCTTGGATGCTGACCTTAAGCCCCTACTGCCGAGAGGGAATTGCTTAACAACTAAAGCATTGATGCTGAAATATTGAAAATGTGCAATTTATGAGTCATGTTTTTGAAAACACTTGGTTGAGGATAGGAAAAGATGAATAAGGTGGAAGTCACTTGAAAATCAAGTAGCATTTACTAGGGAATCATGTGGCCATCACGTGAACAACTTGCGGGATCCACATGGGGGTCATGGAAGATGCCGCAGGAATAGTTTGTCTACTAGATGACTAGTCTTTTTACTGTGGGTGTAGGTTTTCACTCTACTTCTTAGAATGCACCAGGCTTGAGTGTGTGGGAAACGTTTTCCACTCGACTTTACCTTGAAAATGAGAGCAGCATGGTGTCATGTTTTCAAACATCCACTCTACTTTCCCTGATTCAAGCAGAGGACTGAGTCAAGGGCCATGGACTTCTATCAACCTTTTTTATTTTCTATCAAGACGGTTGTCTTACCGTGGGCCAACTCCTCTACCAAAGGTTCCGTTATGAAAGTTTAAGCTAGATTCTGTGGGCCACGGACTCTGCTCTACTTCCTGGAAATAAGAACAATGCTTGACCATGCTTCCAAGCTCCCTAGCTGAGCTCCTGAAAGAAGATTCCAGTCTTTGTGCCATGTTTCTTAGTGTCCGCAGTACCTTCTCTTACCAGGGGAAAGGCTTGAAGCTTTAGGTCACAGTCACCTTTCAATAATTGGCAAAAGGGAAAATTGGTGAAATGGGACCTGTTTCTGCTGAATTGACTGTTAGGAGGACACACGGTTGGTGCCATTGGTCCCAATTTCTATGGTAAATGTCTTAAATGGAGGACAGTCTCGGTGCTGTGAATAGAGTTCTTCGTTCTTCCACCTCCTAGGAGATGACATCTTAAATCTGTGGGACAAGTTCTCCCCAAGAGTTACTGGTTAGCATGGGCCAGGCTGGGTGTTGTGGGCCTTTGTCTTCAGTCTGGAATTTGTCACCAATTTGGTGGTCTTGGCCTTGTGGGCCTGGGGCTGCCAAGTAGTTCCTTTTAAAAGGTCCAAGCCTGGCGCTGATTTACAGTCTTTGTTCTAGTTTCTCTTCCATAAAGAAGGCTTGTTGCTGTGTGCCTAGGACTCCAGGCAACATTCAGAGAAGACAGTCTTAGAACAGTGGGCCTAGGCCACCCCTTCAGTCTCTGTTAGGGAAATACAGAAGAAATACTGTGGTCTCATTTCTCAGTTCTATTTCCTGGAAATAGGGAAAGGGATTGGAACTGCAAACCAAGATCAGTATTCTGGTTCCTGATTAGAAATATAGGCAGGGCATAAGATCCTAGGTCTCGAGTTAAGATTCTCTTACCTGAGGACAGGCTTGCCCTGTGGTGTAAGGTCTCCAATTTCCTAGTTGTCAGAGAGGACAGTTTATTGCCATGGGTTCCAGTTTCCCTTGTACTTATAGTTAGGAAAAGATAGGCTTTGTGCCTTGGGCCCATGTCAGCACTTCACATCCTTTCAAGGGAAGACAGTGTTGCTGCTACAAATGGGGGTCCCCATTCTTCCTTTTATTCAGAAAAGACAACTTTGTTTGTGGGCCATGCACCACACTTGAGTTTCTGTTCACAGGGGCTACTTTAGGTTTAGTGTGAGTAGTTGTTTCATCTAGTCTATTATCAATTAGATGGTCTTGACTTTGGGAGCCCTGACCCGCATTCCAGTTCCTGTGAAAATAGTCTAGACTTGCTGTCGCAGGTCTATGTTTTAATTCTATTTCCCTTGCATAATGACAGGTTTGTTTCTGTGGGCCTAGAACACCGCTTGACATTCCTTCAGGGAGAACAGATTTAGAATCGTAGTCTATGCCACCAATTCAGTCTGCTAGGAAAAGAGAGAAGAAATGCTGTGGGACGAGTTCTCAGCTCCACCTCCTGGAAAAGTGAATGAACAGAACTGCAAACCAAAGTCACCACTCTCGTTGCTAAGAAAAAGTCCAGACATGTTCTAGTTCTCCAAAAAAAAAGGTATTTTTACAAGCAGAATGACTGGCCTTGCGGTTTCAAGTTTCTAATCACTAATTTTCAATGAGACAACCTTAAAGGCTTGGTGGCATTAGGCAACGGCTCCATTGTATTATGGTTAAGAAGAGAATGGCTTTGTGTCATGAGCCTGGGACTCCCGTCTACGCCATTTGAAGGGAGAGCAGTACTGTAACCATGAACGGAACTGTCCTTTCTTTCGTGTAAGAGTAGACAGCTTTGGTCTGTGAGCCATGCACTACACATTAGTTTTCATCACACAGTCTAGGTTGTTGGTAGTGTGAGTAGGTTTTTCCCTACTCTGTACAAAAAGAGACAGTGTTAACATCAGGCCCACGGCCCCTCAGTAGTCATGACAGGATCATATGGCAATCAAGGGCCCATCAAGAGAAAGGCCTGTCTGAAACACAGGGAAATCATGTGAGAGATGGGGATGTCATAGTGCTTTTTTTGAATGACGAGTACATATCACTTGATAAAATTCACATGAACACTGAGAAACAATAGTTTCTGTTTAACAGAAGGTGGCTGAGACAGCCTCTGGCTTCCAATAGAATGTTGTGTACACATTACAAACCTTCCTTGAGGTCATTGGTATATGCGGCCAGACAATGATCCTTAATTCCCCTCAGATTTTGTCTGTTGTCAGAAAACCTGCTTTATGGTAGTAGAGGCGGCGGTTGCATTTGGCCGTGTCGAAACCTGGAGGTTCAGTGTGCTGTGAGGAAGTGACTGGATAGCGGTGGAAACAACAGCTGCCATTTTGCTGTATTGTAGATAAAATGCTGTGTCATTGTGAGGATACCTCTTCATGTCGGAAAGAATGGCAGCCTCAGATTTCCTCTATTGCAAACCTCAGACTACAAATTCTGAGAGAGACTGCCTAAACAAACATAAAAAGAAGCTCATATATTGACATTGAGGCAGTTCTTTCATCATATCCTGGAAACTCTGTGTTTAGGCCAGCGGAGGAAAATGAGGTGAAAGACACCTGAAAATCCTGTAGCAGTAACATTGGAATCTTGTGATATTCATGTGGCTGAACCACGGGAATATCGTGACCATTAAGAGACTGGCCAGAAGGCTTTACAGGGAGATCACGTAACATTGGCTGATGGTGTGGTGCTCAATTTTGAGTTACCCTTCTATTCCTCATTGAAATTCACATAAAAATTGATAAAAGGAGATTCCGTGTATAACAGAGCGTGGCCAGGATTGCCACCTCACTGGCCTTCAATTGAAAGATCAAGTCTGCATGAGAAGACTTGCTTGAGGATAGAGGTATAGGTTACCAGACAAAGATCATTGGATAACTGGCCTGAGGTTTTGGCTGTGGTCAGGCCACTGCTGGAACACAGAGGGAGCGGCTGTCGCACATTAACGGTGTTGAAATTTGTAGGCTAAGTCTGTTTGAGGAAGCTACTTTAGAGTGGTTGGAAAAAGCAGCCGCCATTTTGTTGTATTGTAGCAAAAATGCTGAGTCATTGTGAGCATAAATCTTAACGGATCATGTGCGTCTCCCTCACCATTTTTGGATGCTGACCTTAGGTTATTGCTGTCAAGAGAAAATAGTTTAATGGCCAATACATCAATGCTGACGTATTGAAAATGTGCAGTTTATGAGAAGTATTTTGAAAACACTTGGTTAAGAAGAGAAGAGGAATATGGAGGAAGTTACCTGAAAATCACGTAGCATTTACTAGGGAATCATATAGCGGTTGCATAAACCTCGCAGGAGCCACATGGAATCATGGAAGACCCCGTAGGAATCATTTTGTCTGCCAAATGACTAGTCTTATTACCGTTAGCATAGGTTTTCACTGTATATCTTAGAATGCACCAGGCTTAAGTGTGTGGGAAACGTTTTCTACTTGACTTTACATTGAAAAGACAGTGGTATGATGCAGTGTTTTCAAACATACACTCTACTTCCCCTGATTCAGGCAGGTGACTGGGTCATGGGCCATGGAATTCTATTGGCTTTTCTCTTTGCTACCAGGACAGTGCTGTTATCCTGTGCCAAGTCCTCCAACAAAGGTTCTGTTGTGAAAATTTAGACTATATTCTCTAGGCCAAGTTCTTCACTCT
>NW_011888989.1:853931-858118 GCF_000151845.1 Pteropus vampyrus | reverse complement strand
AGGGAGCGGCTGTCGCACATTAACGGTGTTGAAATTTGTAGGCTAAGTCTGTTTGAGGAAGCTACTTTAGAGTGGTTGGAAAAAGCAGCCGCCATTTTGTTGTATTGTAGCAAAAATGCTGAGTCATTGTGAGCATAAATCTTAACGGATCATGTGCGTCTCCCTCACCATTTTTGGATGCTGACCTTAGGTTATTGCTGTCAAGAGAAAATAGTTTAATGGCCAATACATCAATGCTGACGTATTGAAAATGTGCAGTTTATGAGAAGTATTTTGAAAACACTTGGTTAAGAAGAGCAGAAGAGGAATATGGAGGAAGTTACCTGAAAATCACGTAGCATTTACTAGGGAATCATATAGCGGTTGCATAAACCTCGCAGGAGCCACATGGAATCATGGAAGACCCCGTAGGAATCATTTTGTCTGCCAGATGACTAGTCTTATTACCGTTAGCATAGGTTTTCACTGTATATCTTAGAATGCACCAGGCTTGAGTGTGTGGGAAACGTTTTCTACTTGACTTTACATTGAAAAGACAGTGGCATGATGTAGTGTTTTCAAACATACACTCTACTTCCCCTGATTCAGGCAGGTGACTGGGTCATGGGCCATGGAATTCTATTGGCTTTTCTCTTTGCTACCAGGACAGTGCTGTTATCCTGTGCCAAGTCCTCCAACAAAGGTTCTGTTGTGAAAATTTAGACTATATTCTCTAGGCCAAGTTCTTCACTCTACTTCCTGGAAATAAGAACAATGCTTCGATGTACTTCCAAGTTCCACAAAGAGTCTAGGCTTTGAGCTTTGTTTCTATGTGCTCACGGTAACTTCTCTTACCAGGGGAAAGGCCTTGGAGCTGTATGTTATGATACCTTTCAATAATTGGCAAAAGGAAAAATTAGTGACTTGGGAGCAGGTAGTGCTGAATGAACTGTTAGGAGGACACATGGTTGGTGCCATCTGCCCAAATTTCTCTCGTACGTGCTTTAAAGGGAGGACAGTCTTCGTGCTATGAATTGAATCCTCCTTGGAGATGACTCAACTTAAGATGTCAACTCCTAGGAGATGACATCTTAAATCTGTGGACCAAGGTCTCCTCAAGAGTTTTCGGTAGCAGTGGCCAGGCTGGGTGTTGTGGGCCTAGGTGTTCAGTCTGAACTTTATTACCAATTCGACGGTCTTGGCCTTGTGGTCCTAGGCCTGCAGGTAGTTCCTTTTAGGAGGTTCAAGGGTGGTGCTGAATTCCACTGTCTTCGTTATAGTTTCTCTTCCATAAAGAAGGCTTGTTGCTGTGTGCCTAGGAGTCAAGGCAACATTCATTCAGAGAAGACAGGCTTAGAGCTGTGATCCCAGGCCACCACTTCAGTCTCTGTTAGGAAAATAGAGAAGAAATACTGTGGGTCCATCTCTCAGCTCTACTTCCTAGACATAGGGAAAGGGATTGAAACTGTAAAAAAGGACAGCACTCTGGTTACTGATTAGATATCCAGGCAGGAGACTAGGTCCTAGGTCTCGAGTTAAGATTCTCTTACCTGAGGACAGGCTTGCCCTGTGGTGTAAGGATTCCTTTTTCCTAGTTATCAGAGAGAACAGGTTTATTGCCATGGGTCCCAGTCTCCGTTGTACTTATTGTGAGGAAAAGATGGGCTTTGTGCCTTGGCCCTGTGTCACCACTCCACATCCTTTCAAGGGGAGACAGTTTTGCTGCTATGAATGGAGGACCCCATTATTCCTTATGTTCAGAGAAGACAGCTTTGATTGTGGGCCATGCACTGCACCTGAGTTTCTGTTCACAGGGGCTACCTTGGGTGTAGTGTGTGTAGTTGTTTCATCTAGTCTGTTATCAATTAGACAGTCTTGACCTTAGGAGCTTTGGCTTGCACTCTAGTTCCTGTGGTGAGAGTCCAGTCTTGGAGTCTCAGGCCTAAGTCTTCATTCTAGTTTCCCTTGCATAAAGACAGAATTGTTTCTGTGGGACTAGGACACTACTCAGCATTCCTTTAGGGAGGACAGGCTTAGAATCATGGTCCATGCCATCATTTCACTCTCTGTTAGAAAAAAATAGAAGAAATGCTGTGGGATGAGTTCTCAGCTCTACCTCCTGAAAAAATGAAGAGACTGGCTCTGCACTCCAAGTCACTGCTCTCGCTCCTAAGAGAAAGTGCAGAGATGAAGCTAGGTTCTAGTTTTTCAAAAATGGTATTTATACAAGCGGAATGGTTGGTATTACGGTTTAAGGTCTCTAATCTGCTAATTTTCAACGAAGACAGGCTCACATGCTTTGGAGACTTTAGACCATGGCTTTGTTGTATTATTGTTAGGAAGACACTTTGTGTCATGGGTTCGGAACTCCAGTTTACATCATTTGAAGGGAGGACCATAGAGTTACCATGAATGGAGCTTTTCTTTCTTTTCTGTAAGAGTAGACTGCTTTGGTTGTGGGCCATGCTCTGTACATTAGTTTTTGTCACAGGGTCTAGGTTGTTCTTAGTGTGAGTAGGACTTTTGCCTAGTCTGTACAAATCAGACAGTGTTAACCTTGGACCCTTGGCCCCACTGGAGTCACGACAGAATCACATGACCACCCTGTGGGAATCAAGGGCCCATGAAGAGACTGGCCTGTATGAAATGCAGGGAGATCATTTGACTCCCTGGGGATGTCACAGTGCTCCCTTTGGAATGACGAGTGCATATCACTTGATAAAATTCACATAAACACCGAGAAAATATTAGTTTCTGTGTAACAGAAGCTGGCTGAGAGAGTCTCCTAATTGACCTCCAATCGAATATTGTGTCAATGTTATATGCGGCCCGACAATTCGCCGCACGTTTTGTCTGTTGTCAGGAAACCTGATGTATGGCAGTGAAGGCAGTGAGTGCATATTGGCCGTTTTGAAACCTGGAGGCTGAGTGTGCTGTGAGGAAGTGGATGGATAGTGGTGGACACGGCAGCCACCATTTTGCTATATTGGTAGTAAAATGCTGAGTCATTGTGAGGATACCTCTTCTTGGCAGAAAAAACGGTTGCCTCAGAATTCCTCTATAGCAAACCTCAGACTACAAATTCTGAGAGGGACTGGTTTAATGACTATAAAAATAAAGCTGAGATATAGACATTGGGGCAGTTCTTTCAAAGTGTTCTAGAAACACTTGGTTTAGCTCAGTGGAGAGAAATGAGGTGGACGACACCTGAAATCTTGAAGCAAGTACGAGGGACTCTCATGATATTCATGTGGTTACCTCATGGGAATCTCGTGACAATTAAGACTGACCGGAGAGCATCACATGGATATCACATGACATTGGGTGATGATGTAGTGCTCCCTTTTGAATTACCCTGCTTCCTTCCTTGGTGAAATTCACAAAGACGCTAAAAAAAGAAGATTCGTGTTTAATAGAGGGTGGCCGAGACTGCCACTTCACTGGCCTTCAATCCAAAGGCCAGGTCTGCATTAGAATATTTGCTTGAGAACAACGGTGTAGGCTACCAGACAATGATTCTTAATTAACTTTCCTGAGGTTTCAACTGTAGTCAGGCTTCCTGCTGAAAGGCAATGAGAGCGGCTGTCGCATATTAACTTTGTTGACATTTGTATGCTGAATCTGCTTGAGGAAGCTACTTTAGATAGGTGGAAATAGCAGCTGCCATTTTGCTGTATTGTAGCAAAAATGCTAAGTCATTGTGAGCATAACTCCTTACAGCTTCAGATGTGTCTCTGGCACCATTCTTAATGCTTACCTTAGACAACTACTTTCCAGTTGGAATTGCTTAATGGCTAATGCATCCATGGTGAAACATTGAAAATGTGTAGTGTATGAGGCATGTTTTGAAAACAGTTGGTTGAGGATTGGGGATGAGGAATAAAGTTGAAGTTACCTGAAAATTACTTAGCATTTACTAGGTAATCAAGCAGCAGTCAGGTGAACACCTCTCGGGTTCCACCTGGAGGTCATGGAGTACCCTGCATAGAATCATTCGTCTACCAGATGACTAGTCTTGTTGCTGTGGGTATATGTTTTATTTTACTTTTTTAGAATGACCAGAATTCAGAGTGTGAAACATTTTGCACTCGAGTTTACTTTGTAGATGAGACTGGCGTGGTATTGTGTTTTCAAACAACCACTCAACTTACCCTAGTCTGAGAAGAGGTCTGGTTCTTGGGTGATGGAATTCAATCGATTTTTTTTTT
>NW_011888989.1:847734-852461 GCF_000151845.1 Pteropus vampyrus | reverse complement strand
TACAAATCAGACAGTGTTAACCTTGGACCCTTGGCCCCACTGGAGTCACGACAGAATCACATGACCACCCTGTGGGAATCAAGGGCCCATGAAGAGACTGGCCTGTATGAAATGCAGGGAGATCATTTGACTCCCTGGGGATGTCACAGTGCTCCCTTTGGAATGACGAGTGCATATCACTTGATAAAATTCACATAAACACCGAGAAAATATTAGTTTCTGTGTAACAGAAGCTGGCCGAGAGAGTCTCCTAATTGACCTCCAATCGAATATTGTGTCAATGTTATATGCGGCCCGACAATTCGCCGCACGTTTTGTCTGTTGTCAGGAAACCTGATGTATGGCAGTGAAGGCAGTGAGTGCATATTGGCCGTTTTGAAACCTGGAGGCTGAGTGTGCTGTGAGGAAGTGGATGGATAGTGGTGGACACGGCAGCCACCATTTTGCTATATTGGTAGTAAAATGCTGAGTCATTGTGAGGATACCTCTTCTTGGCAGAAAAAACGGTTGCCTCAGAATTCCTCTATAGCAAACCTCAGACTACAAATTCTGAGAGGGACTGGTTTAATGACTATAAAAATAAAGCTGAGATATAGACATTGGGGCAGTTCTTTCAAAGTGTTCTAGAAACACTTGGTTTAGCTCAGTGGAGAGAAATGAGGTGGACGACACCTGAAATCTTGAAGCAAGTACGAGGGACTCTCATGATATTCATGTGGTTACCTCATGGGAATCTCGTGACAATTAAGACTGACCGGAGAGCATCACATGGATATCACATGACATTGGGTGATGATGTAGTGCTCCCTTTTGAATTACCCTGCTTCCTTCCTTGGTGAAATTCACAAAGACGCTAAAAAAAGAAGATTCGTGTTTAATAGAGGGTGGCCGAGACTGCCACTTCACTGGCCTTCAATCCAAAGGCCAGGTCTGCATTAGAATATTTGCTTGAGAACAACGGTGTAGGCTACCAGACAATGATTCTTAATTAACTTTCCTGAGGTTTCAACTGTAGTCAGGCTTCCTGCTGAAAGGCAATGAGAGCGGCTGTCGCATATTAACTTTGTTGACATTTGTATGCTGAATCTGCTTGAGGAAGCTACTTTAGATAGGTGGAAATAGCAGCTGCCATTTTGCTGTATTGTAGCAAAAATGCTAAGTCATTGTGAGCATAACTCCTTACAGCTTCAGATGTGTCTCTGGCACCATTCTTAATGCTTACCTTAGACAACTACTTTCCAGTTGGAATTGCTTAATGGCTAATGCATCCATGGTGAAACATTGAAAATGTGTAGTGTATGAGGCATGTTTTGAAAACAGTTGGTTGAGGATTGGGGATGAGGAATAAAGTTGAAGTTACCTGAAAATTACTTAGCATTTACTAGGTAATCAAGCAGCAGTCAGGTGAACACCTCTCGGGTTCCACCTGGAGGTCATGGAGTACCCTGCATAGAATCATTCGTCTACCAGATGACTAGTCTTGTTGCTGTGGGTATACGTTTTATTTTACTTTTTTAGAATGACCAGAATTCAGAGTGTGAAACATTTTGCACTCGAGTTTACTTTGTAGATGAGACTGGCGTGGTATTGTGTTTTCAAACAACCACTCAACTTACCCTAGTCTGAGAAGAGGTCTGGTTCTTGGGTGATGGAATTCAATCGATTTTTTTTTTTCTTACCAAGAAGGTCTTGTTACCGTATGCCAAGTACTCCACCTGTGGTTCCATTAAGTTAGGCTAGATTCTTTGGGCCAATGTCTTTAGTCTATTTCCTAGAAATAGGAGCATGTTTGCCTGTGCTTCCAAGCTCCCCAATTGAGTTCCTTAAAGAACAGTCCAGGCTTTGTGCCAGGTTTCTTAGTGCCCACACTACCTTCTCTTACTAGGAAAGAGGCTTGGTGCTATAAGTTATGGTCACCTTTCGATAAATTTTGAAAAGGAAAATTGGTGCCGTGAGACCAGTTTATGCTGAATGCATTGTTAAGATGACACAAGGTTGGCGCCATCGGCCCAAATTTCTATTGCAAATGCTGTAAAGGGAGAAAAGTCTTGGATCCCTGAACCAAGTCCTCCATTCTTCAACCTTCTAGGAGATCAGAGCTTGGTCTATAGGCCAAGATCTCCAAAAGAGTTTCTGGTAGCAAGGGCCAGGTTGGTTGTTTATGGTCTCAGGTCTTCAGTCTGGAATTTGTTACGAAGTGGTTGATATTGACACTGTCGGCCTGAGGCTGTCAACTAGTTCCTTTTGGGAGGTTGAGGCTTGGTGCAGATTTCCACAGTCCCTGTTCTTGTTTCTCTTCCATAAAGAAGGCTTTTGCTGTGAGCCTAGGTCTCTAGGCGTTCACAGGGACAGGCTTGGAACTGTGGGCTTATGCAACCTCGTCAGAGTCTATCTGTGAAGATAGAAGTTATTTTTGGGTTCAATATCTCAGCTCTAATTCCTGGAAACGAGAAGGGATTGGTACTACAAACCATGGTCAGCACTCTGGTTCTTGAATAGAAAAGCACGCATGAGTCAAGGTCCTAGTTCTTGATAAGATTCTTTTCTCTGAGGACAGGCTTGCCCTGTGGTTTAAGTTCTACTATCTACTTGTTTTCAGAGAAGACAGGCTTAAAGCCTTCGATCCTTGTCTCCTTTCTGCTTTTAGTTAGGAAAAGACAGGCATTGTGCCTTGGGCCCTTGTCACCACTCCACATCCTAACAAAGGAAAACGGTGTTGCTGGTATGAATGGCTGCCTTCATTCTTTTGTTCTGCGATGTCAGCTTTGCTTGTGGGTCATATACTCCTCATGAGTTGCTGTTCACAGGGGAACACTTGCGTGTAGTGTGAGTAGTTATTTTGACTAGTCAATTATAAGTTGATTGGTCTTGAACTTCGGCGCCTGGTACTGCACTCTAATTCCTCTGAGGATAGTCTAGGCTTGATGTCACAGTACTAAGACTCCATTCTCGTTTACTTTGATAAGATGGGCTTGTTGCTGTGGGCCTAGGACACCACTCGACATTTGCTCAAGGAAGACAGGCTTAGAACCATGGGCTCAGGCTCCATTTCAGTCTCTATTAGGGAAAGACAAAAGAAATGCTGTGACTCAAGGTCTCAGCTCAACCTCCTGAAATAGATGAAGCATTGAATCAGCAAGCCAAATCACCTCTCTTGCTCTTAACAGAATGTCTAGGACTAGAGCCAAGGATCTAGTATTTCAAGAAAGATATTCTTAATAGAGGAATGGCTGGCCTTGTAGTATAATATCTCCAATATACTAAGTTTCAAGGAAGACAGGATTTTTGGCTGTAGTCCACGATTTCGATGAATTAGTGTTAGGAAGAAATTTGCTTTGTGTCATGAGCCTGGGTCTCCAGTCTACATCATTTGAATGGAGGACAGTAAAGTTACTGAACAGTGCTCTCCATTCTTTTCTGTAGTAGTCGACTGCTTTGATCTGTGGACCATGCACTGTACATTAGTTTCTGTCACAGGGACTTGGATGTTGGTAGTGTGAGTAGGTTCATAGCCTAGTCTGTTCAAAATTAGACAGTGTTAACCTTGAGAGTATGGCCCAGAGGAACTCATGACAGAACCTCTTGACCATCCGTGGAATATAGGCATTCATCAATAGACTGGATTGTATGAAACACAGGAAGATCATGTGACAGACAGAGATGATGCAGTTCTCTATTTAATGACAAGTGCATATCACTTGAGAAAATTCACAGAAACACTGAGAAATTATTAGTCTATATGGAACAGAAGTTGGCCGAGACAGCCTTCTAACTGACCTCCATTCGAATGTTGTGTCCACATACAAATCTGACTTGAAGTCAACGGAATATGTGGGCAATGATCTTTAATTTGCCTCTTGTTTTGTCTCTTTGTCAGGAATCCTGCTTATGGCAGTGGTGACAGAGGTCTCACATTGGCAGTGTTGATAATTGGAGGCTGAGGGTGCTTTGAGGAAGCGACTGGATAGCGGTGGAAAAAATAGCTGCCATTTTGCTGTATTGTAGGAAAAATGCTGAGTCATTGTGAGGATACCTCCTCATTGCAAAAAGAACGGCTGCCTAAGAATTTCTCTATAGCAAACTAATTCTGCATGGGACTGGCTAACCACTGTGGAAAGAAAGGTAAGAGATTGACATTGAGGCAGTTATTCAATGTGTTCTGAAAAGGCTTGTTTTAGTGAACAGAGGAAAAAGAGGTGGAAGTCACCAGAAAATCTCATTACAAGAATTACGGAATCTCGGGATATTCACCAGGCTTTCCCGTGGGATTCTCGTGACCATCAAGAGACAGCTCTGAGGGCAACACACAGAAATCATGTGACATTGGGGTGATGGTGTGGTGCTACTTTTGATTTATCCTTCTACATTCCTTGGTAAAATTCACAGAAGCACTGTGAAAATGATAGTATCTCTGTAACATAGCCACCTAATAGCCCTTTATTGAAGGGTCTTGTCTACATGAGAAGACTTGCTTGAGGACAGCAGTGTAGGCTAACAGACAACTGTTGTCAGTTAACTGGACTTAGATTTTATTTGTGGTCAGGCAACCTGCTTTAATGTAATGGGAGCATCTGTCTCACATTAACCGCGCTGAAATTTGGAGGCTCAGTTTGCTTGATGAAGCTACTTTAGAGCAGTGGAAACTGTAGGTGCCATTTTGCTGTATTGTAGCAAAAATGCTGAGTCATTGTTTGTGGAGAGGGGGTTTTAAGCTGACAAGTTCCTTG
>NW_011888989.1:840099-847684 GCF_000151845.1 Pteropus vampyrus | reverse complement strand
TAGTATAATATCTCCAATATACTAAGTTTCAAGGAAGACAGGATTTTTGGCTGTAGTCCACGATTTCGATGAATTAGTGTTAGGAAGAAATTTGCTTTGTGTCATGAGCCTGGGTCTCCAGTCTACATCATTTGAATGGAGGACAGTAAAGTTACTGAACAGTGCTCTCCATTCTTTTCTGTAGTAGTCGACTGCTTTGATCTGTGGACCATGCACTGTACATTAGTTTCTGTCACTGGGACTTGGATGTTGGTAGTGTGAGTAGGTTCATAGCCTAGTCTGTTCAAAATTAGACAGTGTTAACCTTGAGAGTATGGCCCAGAGGAACTCATGACAGAACCTCTTGACCATCCGTGGGATATAGGCATTCATCAATAGACTGGATTGTATGAAACACAGGAAGATCATGTGACAGACAGAGATGATGCAGTTCTCTATTTAATGACAAGTGCATATCACTTGAGAAAATTCACAGAAACACTGAGAAATTATTAGTCTATATGGAACAGAAGTTGGCCGAGACAGCCTTCTAACTGACCTCCATTCGAATGTTGTGTCCACATACAAATCTGACTTGAAGTCAACGGAATATGTGGGCAATGATCTTTAATTTGCCTCTTGTTTTGTCTCTTTGTCAGGAATCCTGCTTATGGCAGTGGTGACAGAGGTCTCACATTGGCAGTGTTGATAATTGGAGGCTGAGGGTGCTTTGAGGAAGCGACTGGATAGCGGTGGAAAAAATAGCTGCCATTTTGCTGTATTGTAGGAAAAATGCTGAGTCATTGTGAGGATACCTCCTCATTGCAAAAAGAACGGCTGCCTAAGAATTTCTCTATAGCAAACTAATTCTGCATGGGACTGGCTAACCACTGTGGAAAGAAAGGTAAGAGATTGACATTGAGGCAGTTATTCAATGTGTTCTGAAAAGGCTTGTTTTAGTGAACAGAGGAAAAAGAGGTGGAAGTCACCAGAAAATCTCATTACAAGAATTACGGAATCTCGGGATATTCACCAGGCTTTCCCGTGGGATTCTCGTGACCATCAAGAGACAGCTCTGAGGGCAACACACAGAAATCATGTGACATTGGGGTGATGGTGTGGTGCTACTTTTGATTTATCCTTCTACATTCCTTGGTAAAATTCACAGAAGCACTGTGAAAATGATAGTATCTCTGTAACATAGCCACCTAATAGCCCTTTATTGAAGGGTCTTGTCTACATGAGAAGACTTGCTTGAGGACAGCAGTGTAGGCTAACAGACAACTGTTGTCAGTTAACTGGACTTAGATTTTATTTGTGGTCAGGCAACCTGCTTTAATGTAATGGGAGCATCTGTCTCACATTAACCGCGCTGAAATTTGGAGGCTCAGTTTGCTTGATGAAGCTACTTTAGAGCAGTGGAAACTGTAGGTGCCATTTTGCTGTATTGTAGCAAAAATGCTGAGTCATTGTTTGTGGAGAGGGGGTTTTAAGCTGACAAGTTCCTTGTGAGACCAACCATGGGTTGCCTACATCCAAAAATCCTCCTACGAATGGGGAAGTAGGAACTCATCTGAGAACTTTGTGGTGTTGAAATGCAAATGATTATAGCAGGGTGTGTAGAGTGGGAATAATCTATGGAAATGTAAATGATTATAGTAGGATGTGTAGGTTGGGTGGAGATAATCTTATTTTAGCCAGCAAATGTATGCTCTTGTAAAAATGCAACTTGCAAAAATAAAATTGATCTCTACTTCATTATCAGTAGATTGGGCCTCCTGATCCAACCTTTCTATCCTCTTTCTTTTCTCAAATGCCCATTCAAGTTATTATCTAGGGTTATGCTGGACGTAGCAGGATTTATCACTTGCTGGATGTGGCAATTGTGAGCATAACTCTTAAAAACTTCAGGTGGGACACCCACACTATTCTTGTATGTGGACTTTAGGCCACTACTGTTGGGAGGGAATTGCTTAATGGCTAATGCCTCAATGCTGAAATATTGAAAATAAGAGTTTATGAGACATGTTTGAAAACACTAGGTTGAGAGTAAGTGAAGAGGAATAAGGTAGAAGTAACCTGAAGATCACGTAGCAATCACTAGGGAATAAAGTGAACACCTAGCGGGATTCACCTAGCGGGGATCAAGGAAGACCCTGTAGGAATCTGTTGTCTACCAGATGACTAGTCTTGTTGCTGTGGGTGTAGGTGTTATTTTACTATTTAGAATGACTAGGATTCAGTGTGTGAAACATTTTGCACTCGAGTTTACTTTGTAGATGATGCCAGCATGGTGTTGTGTTTTCAAACAACCACTCACTTACCCTAGTTAGAGCAGAGATCTGGTTTTTGGGCCATGGCATTCGAACGACTTTTTTTTTCTTACCAAGAAGATCTTGTTACCGTGTGCCAAGTCCACCACTTAAGGATATGTTAAGTAAAGTTAGGCTAGATTCTGTGGGCCAAGGTCTCCATTCTATTTCTTGGAAGTAGGAGCAATGCTTGACCGTGCTTCCAAGATTCCCAGTCAAGTTCCAAAAAGAACAGTCTAGGCTTTGTACCAGGTGTCTTAGTGTCCACATAACCTCCTATTACCAAGGGAAAGGCTTGGCGCTGTAAGTTACGGTCACTTTTCAATAAGTGTCATAAAAGTAAAATGGTGACATGTGACCAGGTTGTGCTGAATGCACTGTTAAGATGACACAGAGTTGGTGTCATTGGACCAAATTTCTATCATAAATGTTTTAAACGGAGGACAGTTTTGGAGCCCTGAACCGAATCTTCCAGTTTTCCTGTTTCTAGGAGATGACAGCTTGGTTCTGTAGGCCAAGATATCACAGAAGTTTCTGGTAGAAAGAACCAAGCTAGGAGTTTGTGGGCCTAGGTCTTCAGTCAGACTTTGTTATTAATTGGATGGTCTTAATGTGGTGGGCCTGGGGATGTCAACTAGTTCCTTTTAGGGAGTCCAGATTTGGAGCAAATTTCGACTTTCTCTGCTCTAGTTTTTCTTCCATAAAGAAGGCTTTTGCTGTGAGCCTAGGACTCCAGGAGGCATTCATTTACAGAGGACAGGCTTGGAACTTTAGGCTTACCTCACAACTTCAATCTCTGTCTAGGAAAGATAGAAGGAATTTTTTTTGGCATATTTCTCAGCTCTAATTCTTGAAAATACTGTAGAGATTGGAACTGCAAACCAAGGTCAGCACTCTGATTCCTGATTAGAAATACTGGCAGGAAACAAGGTCCTAGGTCTCAAGATAAGATTCTGTTACATGAGACAGGCTTGCTCTGTGGGTTAAGTTTTCCCCTCTACTAGTTTTCAGGGAAGACAAGATTAGTGCCTTGGGTTTCAGTCGCCCTTCTACTGTTTTTTTTTTTAGGAAAAGACAGGCTTTGGGAGTTTGGCCTGTGTCACCACTCCATATCCTCACAAAGGAAGATAATAATGTTGCTGGTATGAATGGTGCCCTCCATTCTTCTTTCATTCTGAGATGTCAGCTTCTTCATGAGTCATACATTCCACATGTGTTTCTGTTCACAGTGAATACCTTGAGTGTAGTGTGAGCAGTTGTTTCTTCAGTCTGTTATAAATTGAATGGTTATGAACTTCAGCACCTGGGAGAACACTCTAAGTCTTGTGAGGAGTGTCCAGGCTTGATGTCAAAAGCCTAAGTCTCCATTCCAGTTTCCCTTGCATAAAGACAGGCTCGTTGCTGTGGGCCTAGGACATTTGTTCAGGGAAGACAGGCTTAGAACCGTGGGCCCAGGCCACTATTTCTTTCTCTGTTAGGAAAAGACAGAAGAAATGCTGTGATTCAAGGTCTCAGCTCGACCTCCTGGACTAGGTCAAGAATTGGGCCAGCAAGCAAAGTCACCACTCTCGCTCCTAACAGAATGTCTAGGCCTGGAAGAAAAGTTTTCTTTCTTCAAGAAAGATATTCTTGGCAGAGGATTGGCTGGCCTTGTGGTTTAAGGTCTCCAATATATTAATTTTCAATGAGAACAGGCTCTTTGGCTTTAGACCAGGGCTCCGTTATATTAGTGTTAAAAAGGAACTGGCTTTGTGTCATGGGCCTGTGATCTAGTCTGAAGGGCGTACAGTACTATAACCTGAGCAGTGGTCTCTTTTTGTTTTTCTATAAAAGTCGATGGCTTTGATCTGTGGGCTATGCACTGCACATCAGTTTCTGTCACAGGATTTAGGATGTTTGTAGTGTGAGTAGGTTCTTAGCCTAGTCTGTCTAAAATTAGACAGTGTTAACCTTGGGAGAAAGGGCCTGAGGGAGTCAAGACAGGATCACGTGACTGCCTGTGAGAAAAAGGTGCCCATCAAGAGACTGGACTGTATAAAATCCAGGGAGATCATGTGACAGATGGGGATGATGTAGTACTTCCTTTTAAAGATGAGTGCATATCACTTGAAGAATTCACAGAAACACTGAGAAATCATTAGTCTGCGTGGAACAGAAAGTGGTCGAGACAGCCTCCTAACTCACCTCCAATCGAATGTTGTGTGCATATTACAAATCTTACTTGAGATCAAAGGTATATGTGGGCAGTCAATGATCTTTATTTCGCCTCTAGTTTTCTCTGTTTGTCAGGAAAAATGCTTTATGGCAGTTTATTCGGCAATACTACATTGGCCTGGTTGATTATTGGAGGCTGAGTGTGCTGTGAGGAAGTGACTGAATAGTGGAGGAAACAATAGCTACCATTTTGCTGTATTGTAGGAAAAATACTGAGTCATGGTGAGGATACCACTTCATGGCAGAAACCAAGACTGCCTTAGAATTGCTCTGTAACAAATCTAAGATTACAAATTCTGAGAGGGACGGGATTACCACCATGGGAAAAAAAGCTGAGATATTGACATTGAGGCAGGTTCTTCAACATTTTCTGAAAACGCTTGTTTTAGCCTAGCAGAGGAAAATGAGGCGGCAGTCACCTGAAAGTCTTGTAACAAGAATTAGGGAATCTCACGATATTCATGAGGCTTTCCAGCAGGATTCATGTGACTGAAAAGAGACTTGCCTGAGGTCATCAGAGAAAGATCATTTGACATTGGGGTGATGGTTTGGCACTCACTATTGAGTTACCATTCTATATTCCTTTGTAAAACTCACATAAGTACTGAAAAAATGAGAGGCCCTATATAATATAGCCACCTAACGGCCCTTCAATCGAAAGGTCATATGTGCGTGAAAAGACTTGCTTGAGGACAGCGGCATACGCTAACAAACATTTGTTGTTATTACCTGGCTTGGAGTTTTGTCTGTGGTTAGGCAACCTTCTTGAAAGCAATGAGAGTGGAGGACGCACATTAACCACTTTGAAATTTGCAGACTAAGTCTGAATGACAAGGCTACTTTAGAGTGGTGGAAGCTGTAGGCACCATTTTGCTGTATTATAGCAAAAATGCTGAGTCATTGTGAGCATATCTCTTAACAACTTTAGATGAGACACCCGCAGTATTCTTGTATGCGGACCTTAGGCCACGACTGTCGAGAGAATTGCTTAACGGCAATGCCTCAATGCTGAAATATTGAAAATAAGGGTTTATGAGAAGAGTTTTTAAAACTCTTGGTTGAGGATAGGGGAAGAGGAATAAGGCAGAAGTAACCTGAAAATCACATAGAAATCACTAGGGAATCACACGGAGTTCAAGTAAACACCTCACAGGATTCATGTGGAGATCAAATAAGACTGCTCAGGAATCTCGTGTCTACCAGATGACTAGTCCTGTTACTGTGGGCGTAGGTTTTATTTTACTTCTTAGAATGACCAGGATTCAGAGTGTGAAATGTTTTGCACTCGAGTTTACCTGGTAGATGAGACCTACGTGGTGTCGTGTTTCTATACATTCACTCAACTTATAATAGTTTGAGCAGAGGTCTGGGCCTTGGACCATGGACTTCGATCGACCTTTTTTTTTCCTACCAAGAAGGTCTTGTTCCAGTGCGCCTAGTCCTCCAACTAAGGATTCGTAAAGTAAAGTTAGGCTAGATTCTGTGGGCCAAGGTCTCCACTCTACTTCCTAGAAATAAGAGCAATGCTTGGCCATGCTTCCAAGCTCCCGAATCAAGTTCCTTAAAGACCAGTTCAGGCTTTGTGCCAGATTTCTTAGTGACCATACTCCCTTCTCTTACCAGGAGAAAGGCTTGGTGCTGTAAGTTATGGTCACCTTTCAATAATTTTCGAAAAGTAAAATGGTGTCGTGGGACCAGCTTGTGCTGAATGTACTGTTACAATGACACAGTGTTGGTGTCATAGGTCCAATTTCTATCTTAAATGCTTTAAAGGGAGGACATTCTTAGAGCCATGAACCGAGTCCTTCATTCTTCCTCCTCCTAGCAGATGATACCTGGTTCTGTAGGCCAAGGTGTCCATAAGAGTTTCTAGTAGCAGGGGCCAGGCTGGTTCTTTGTTGGACTTTGTTACCAATTAGATGGTATTGATATTGTGGGCCTAGGGGTGTCAAGTAGTTCTTTTTAGATGGTCCATATTTGGTGCAGATTTCTACAGTATCCATTCTGTTTTCTATAAAAAAGACTTTTGCTGTGAGCCTAAGACTCCAGGCTACATTTGTTCACAGAGGACTCCTTGGAACTGGGGGCTAGCACAACTGCTTCAGCCCCTGTCCGGGAAAGACAGAAGAAATGCTGTAGGCCAATTTCTCAGCTCAACATCTTAGAAATAGTGGAAGGGATTGGAACTGTATACCAAGGTCACCACACTGGTTCCTGAATAGTAATGCAGGTAGGAGACAAGATCTTAGGTTAGAGATAAAAATTTCATCTCGGAGGCCAGGCTTGCATGGTTGTTAAGTTCTATCTCTAGTTTTCAGAGAGGACAGGCTTAGTGCCTTGGGTCCCAGTCTCCCTTATACTTTTTGTCAGGAAAAGAGAGAATTTGTGCGTTGGTCCTGTGGCACCAATTCACATACTCACGAGGGAAGATGATATTGTGCTCTCTTTGTAGTGACAAGTGCATATTAATTGAGGAAATTCACATAAACCCAGATAAATCATTAGTGTGCGTGGAAGAGAAGGTGGCCAAGGCTGACTTCAAACTGACCTTCAATCGAATGTCATGTCCACATTACAAATCTTACTTGAGGTCAACCATATATGCAGGCAGTCAATGATCTTTAATTTGCCTATGGTTTTATCTGCTTGTCAGAACTGCCTTATGGCTTTGGCAGCAGCAGTTGTACATTGGCGGCATTGAGAACTGAAATTGAGTGTGTGGTGAGAAAGCGACTAGATAGCAATGGAAACAATCACCTCCATTTTGCTGTATTGTATGATAAATGCTGAGTCATTGTGAGGATATCTCTTGATGGTGTGAAGAATGGCCGCCTCAGAATTTCTGTATAGCAAGCCTCAGACTATAAATTCTGAGAGGAACTGGCTTAACCACAATAGAAAGTAAACTGAGATACTGACATTGAGGCTGTTTTTTCAACGTATTCTGAAAGGCTTGTTTTAGCTTAGCAGTGGAACATGAGGTGGAAGTGACCTGGAAATCTAGTAACAAGAATTATGGAATCTCACGATATTCACCAGTCTTATCCACAGGATTTATGTGACTGTCAACAGAATGGCTT
>NW_011888989.1:837808-838914 GCF_000151845.1 Pteropus vampyrus | reverse complement strand
CTCTTCCTCCTCTTCCTCCTCCTCCTCCTCCCCCTCCTCCTCCTTCCTCCTTCCTTCTTCCTTCTTCTTCTTCCTTTCTTTTCTTTTTTTTTTTTTTTTACCAGGAAGCTCTTGTTACCATGTACCAAGTCAATCACCTAAAGATCAGTTAAATAAAGTTAGGCTAGACTCTGTGGGCCAAGATCTCCATTCTACTTCCTGGAAAAAAGAGCAGTCTTAGCCATGACTCCCAGCTTCCCAGTCGAGTTCCTTACAAAACAGTTTAGGCTTTGTGCCAGGATTCTTAGTTCCCACATTACCTTCACTTATCAGGAGAAAGGCAATGTGCTCTAAGTTATTGTTACCTTTCAGTAATTGTCTAAAAGGAAAATTGGTGACTTTAGACCAGGTTGGTGCTGAATGTACTGTTAAAGTGATACAGGGTTGGTGCCATTGGCCCAAATTTCTATTGTAAATGTTTTAAAGTGAGGACAGTGTTGGATCCATGAACCAACTCCTCCACGTTCCTTTTTCTAGGAGATGACAGCTTGGTTCTGCACATCAAGGTGTCCTCAAGAGTTTCTAGTATCAGGGGCCAGGCTGGTTGTTTGTGGTACTAGGTATTTAGACTGGACATTGTTACCAATTGGATGGTCTTGTTGTTGTGACACTTGGGCTGTTAACTAGTTCCTTTCAGGTGGTCCAGGCTTGTTGCAGATTTCCACAGTCTCCATTCTCTTCTCACTTCCATGAAGAAGGTTTTTTCTGTGAGCTTAAGACTCCAGGCGATATTTGTTAACAGAGGACAGGCCTGGAACTGTGGGCTTACGCCACCCCTTCAGCCTCTGTCTGAGAAGATAGAAGATATTTTGGGGGCCAATTTTTTAGCTAAATTTCTGAAATTAAGAGAGGAAATTGGAACTGGAAACTTAGGTGAGCACACTGGTTCTAATTAGAAATGCAGGCAGGAAAAAAGGTCCTAAGTAAAATTCACATAAGCACTGAGAAAATGATAATACCCCTATAATGTATCCACCTACCGACCCTTCAATTGAAAAGTCATGTCTGCATGAGAAAACTTGCTTGAGGACAGCTGTGTAACAGACAACTGTTGTCAGTTACCTGGC
>NW_011888989.1:837330-837758 GCF_000151845.1 Pteropus vampyrus | reverse complement strand
CCACCTACCGACCCTTCAATTGAAAAGTCATGTCTGCATGAGAAAACTTGCTTGAGGACAGCTGTGTAACAGACAACTGTTGTCAGTTACCTGGCTTAGATTTTGTCTGTGGTCAGGCAACCTGCTTGAATGCAATGGGAGCAGCTGCCGCACATTAACCACGTTGAAATTTGAGGCTGAGTCTGCTTGAAGAAGCTACTTTAGAGCAGTGGAAATTGTAGGAGCCATTTTGCTATATTGTAGCAAAAATGCTGAGTCATTGGGATAGGGGCTGGTAAACTGACAAAGACCTTGCAATCTGGGAGGCAAACCAAGGATTGCCTCATATCCACAAATCCTAAGTGGGAACTGATCTGAGAACTTTGTGGTGCTGAAATGCAAATGATTATAGCAGGGTGTGTAGAGTGGGGATCGTCTATGGAAATGGA
>NW_011888989.1:809275-836105 GCF_000151845.1 Pteropus vampyrus | reverse complement strand
GGTCCAGTCTTGATGTAGATTTCCACAGTCTCTATTCTAGTTTTTCTTCCATAAAAAAAGCTTTTACTGTGAACTTAAGATTCCAGGCGACATTCGTTCACACAGAACAAGCTTGAAAGTGTGGGTTTATGGCACCCTTTCAGTCTATGTCTTGGAAAGTCTGAAGAAATTCTGTGGGCTAATATCTGAGCTCTACTTCCTGGAAATAGATGAGATTGTAACTGCAAATTAAGATCAGCATACAGGTTCCCTATTAGAAACACAGGCAGGAGACAAGGTCCTAGGTATTGAGATAAGACTCTCTTTACATGATGACAGGATTGCCCTGTGAGTTAAGTGCTCCTATCTACTAGTTTTCAGAGTGGATAGGCTTTGTGCTTTGGGTCCCAGTCTCCCTTGTAATTTTTGCTAGAAAAAGACAGAGTTAGTGCCCTGGGACCCTGTCAACAATCCACATCCTCACAAGAGAAGACAGTGTTGCTGGTTAAAAGGTGGCCTCCATTCTTCTTTTTTTCTGAGATGTCAGCTTTGTTTGGATCATACACTCCTCATGAGTTGCTATTCACAGTGAATAACTTGGATGTAGTGTAAGTAGTTATTTTGTCTAGTTATAATTTGAATGGTCTTGAATTTCGGCACTTGGGCCTGCACTCTAATTCCTGTGAGGAGAGTCCAGGCTTGATGTCACAGGCCTAAGTCTCCATTCTAGTTTACCTTCTGTAAAGATGTGCTTGTTGCTGTGGGCCAAGGACAACGCTTGACATTCTTTTAGGCCAGACAGGCTTAGAACCATGGGCCCAGGCCACCACTTCAGTTTCTGTTAGGAAAAGACAGAAGAAATGCTGTGACTGGAGCTCTCAGCTTGACCTCCTGGAATAGGTGAAGAATTGGGCCAGCAAGGCTTATTACTTTCAACCCTTACTTTCAACCCTTACAAAATATCCAGGGCTGGAGATTTTATTACTTCAAGGAAGATATTCTTACCAGAGGAGAGGCTAGCTTTGCCATTAAGTTCTCCAATATACTAATTTTAAATGAGGACATGATTTTGGGCTGTGCATGAGGGATTTGCTGTATTAGTGTTAGGAAGAAACTGGCTTTATGTCATGGGCCTAGGATCCATTCCACGTCATTTGAAGGGAAGAAAGTACTTTTACCTAAACAGCGGTCTCCTTTCTTTTCCATAGGATTTGACAGCTTTAATATGTGGGTCATGTACTGCATATTAGTTTCTGTTACAGAGTCTTGGATGTTGGTAATGTAGGTAGGTCCTTAGCCTAGTCTGTTCAAAATTAGACAGTCTAAATCTTGGGAGTACGGGCCAGAGAGAGTCAAGACAGTTTCACGTGACCATCCATGGGAAACAGGTGCCCATGAAGAGACTGGACTGTATGAAACACAGGGATATAGGGAGATAATTTTATAGATGGGGATGATGTAGTGAACCTTGGTAATTACGAGTGCATATCTCTTGAGAAAATTCACATAAACACAGAAATCATTAGTCTCAGTGGAACAGGAAGTGGCCGAGACAGCCTCCTAACTGATATCCAATGAAATGTTGTGTACATATTACAAATCTTAATTGAGGTCAATGGTATATGCGGGCATTCAATGAACCTTAATTCATTTCAAGTTTTGTCTGTCAGGAAATCTGCTTTATAGCAGTGGAGGCTGTGGTTGCACATTGGTCACATTGATATTTTGAGGTTGATTGTGCTGTGAGGAAGCGACCGGATAGCCATGGAAACAATGGCCGCCATTTTGCTGTATCGTAGGAAAAATGTTGAGTCACTGTGAGGATACCTCTTGATGGCGGACTGAACTGCTGCCTCAGATTTCTCTATAGCATTCTTCAGACTACAAATTCTGAGAAGGACAGGCTTAATCACCATGGATTAAAAGCTGAGATATTGACATTGAGTCAGTCCCTAAAATGTGTACTGAAAATGCTTGTTTTCATCTAGCAGAGAAAAATGAGGTGGAAATCACCTGGAAATTTTGTAACAAGAAGTAGAGAATCTCGTGTTATGCTCCAGGTTTTCCCATGGGATTCATGTGAACATCAAGAGACTGGCCTAAGTGCATCACAGGGCAATCACAGCATATTGGAGTGATGGTGCGGCAAAAACATTTGGGTTACCATTGTATACTTCTTGGTAAAATTCACGTAAGTCAGAGAAAATGAGAGTATCTGTCTAACATAGCCACGTAACAGCCCTTGAATCGAAAGGCCATGTCTACTTGAGAAGACTTGCTTGAGCCCAGTGTTATAGGCTAACACACACTTGTCATTAGTTAACTGCCTTGAGGTTTTGTCTGTGTTCAGGCAACCTGCTTGAAGACAATGGGAGCGAATGTCACACATTAATCGCGTTGAACTTTGGAGCTGAGTCTCATTGATGAAGCTACTTTAGAGCTCTGGAAACTATTGGCCCCAATTTGCTGTATTGTAGAAAATAGGCTGAGTCATTGTGTGCATAACTCTTAATGGCTTCAGGTGGGATAGCCGCACTTTTTTGAATGTGGACCTTAAGCCACTACTGTCGAGAGGAATTGATTATTGACAAATATCTCAATGCTGAAATATTGGAAATGAGAGTTGATTAGACATTTTTTGAAAACACTTGTTTGAGGATAATGGAAGAGGAATAAGGTGGAAGTCACCTGAAAATAACCTAACAATCGATCACGCAGAGGTCAAGTGAAGACCTGGTGGGATTCACGTGGGGATCAAGGAAGTCTCCACAGGAATCTATTGTCTACCAGGTAACTAGTCTTGTTATTGTGGGCATAGGTTTTCACTTTACTTCTTAAAATGAACAGGGATCAGAGTGTGAACATTTTGCTCTTGAGTTTACCTTGTGAAAGGGAATGGCGTGGTGTTGTGTTTTTAAACATCCACACAACTTACCCCAGTTCCAACAGAGGACTGGGTCCTGGGCCATGGATTTCCATAAACCTCTTTTTTCTTACCAAAAAGATCTTATTACCTTGTTCCAGGTCCACCACCTAGGGATCCTTTAAGTAAAGTTTGGCTAGATTCTGTGTGCCCAGGTCTTCATTCTACTTCCTTGAAATAGGAGCAATGCTAGATCATGCTTCCAAGCTCCCCAATCAAATTCCTTACAAAAACAGTTCAGGCTTTGTCCCAGGATTCTTAGTGCCCACACTACCTTCTCTTACCAGGGAAAAGGCTTGGTCCTATACTTTATTGTAACCTTTCAATGATTGTCAAAAAGGAAAATTGGTGATATGAGACAAGGTTGAAAATGAGAGCGGCATGGTGTCATGTTTTCAAACATCCACTCTATTTCCCCTGATTCAGGCAGAGGACTGGGTCATGGGCCATGGACTTCTATTGACTTTTTTTTTTTCCTACCAAGATGGTCTTGTTACTGTGTGCTTGGTCATCTATCAAAGGTTCTGTTATGAAAATTTAGGCTAGGTTCTGTTGGCCAAGGTCTCTACTTGCTGTGGACAAGATCTCAGCTCTACATCCTCTTAAAGTGAGTGATTTGTAACCGCAAGCCAAAATCTCCACTCTCGCTCCTTAGAGAAAGTCCATACATGGAGCCAAGGGTCTAGTTCTCCAAAAGAAGTATTTTTACAAGCGGAATGACTGGACTTGTGGTTTAAGGTCCAATCTATTAATTTTCAACAAGGACAGGCTTACATGCTTGGTAGCTTTGGACCAGGCATTCATTGTATTTTTGTTAGGAGGAGATGGGATTTGTGTCATAGGCCCAAACTCCAGTCTACATCATTTGAAGGGAGGATGATACTGTTACTATGAATGAAGCTTTCCTTTCTTTCCTGTAAGAGTAGACAGCTTTGATCTACTCTTACAGGAAAGAGTAGACATGTGGGACATGTACTACACATTACTTTCTGTCACAGGGTCTAGTTTGTTAGTAGTGTGAGTAGATCTTTTGCCTAGACTATACCAAATCAGAGAGTGTTAACCTAGGGCACATGGCCCCATGGGAGTCATGACAGAATCACGTGTCCAGTCTGGGGGAATCAAAGACCCATCAAGAGACTGGCCTTTATGAAACACAGGGAGATCACATGACATATGGGGATGTCGTAATGCTCCCTGTGAAATGACGGGAGCATATCACTTGATAAAATTCACATAAACACCGAGAAAATATTTGTCGCCATGTAACAGGTGGTGGTCGAAATATCTTCCTAACTGACCTCCAATAGAATGTCATGTCTACATTACAAACATTACTTGAGAACAACGGTACTTGTGGCAAGACAATGATCCTTATTTCGCCTCAGGTTTTGTCTGTTCTCAGGAAACCTGCTTTAGGGCAGTGGAAACTGTGTTTTCATATTGGCCACATTGAAACCTGGAGACTGAGTGTGCTGCGAGAAAGCGAGTGAATGACATTTGAAACGACAGCTGTCATTGTGCTGTATTGTAGGTAAAATGCTGAATCATTGTGAGAATATCTCTTCATTTCAGAGAGAATGGCTGCCTAAGAATTCCTCTATAGCAAACCTCAGACTACAAATTCTGAGAGAAACTGGCTTAACAACCATAAACAGAAAGCTGAGATATTGACATTGAGGTATTTCTTTCAATGTGTTCTGGAAACACTTGGTTTAGACCAGTGGAGGAAAATGAAGTGAAAGTCACCTGGTAATCTCGTAGCAAGAATGTGAGAATCTTGCGATATTCACATGGCTTGCCCACGCGAATCTCATGACCATTAAGAGATTGCCCAGAGGGCAACAGAGGGAGATACAGTGACATTGGGTGATAATGTGGTGCTCATTTTTGAGTTACCCTTTTAAATTCTTTGGTGAAATTCACATAAACACTGATAAAAAGAGATCCCTGTGTAACAGAATGTGACTGTGACGGCACATCGCTGGCCTTCAATTGAGACGTCAGGTCTGCATGAGAAAATTTGCTTGAGGACAGCTGTGTAGGCTACCAGACAAAGATCCTTAGATAACTGGCCTGAAGTTTCTGCAGTTTTAAGGCCACTTGCTGAATGGCAATGGGAACGGCTGTCGCACATTAATGATGAAATTTTAGGCTGAATCTGCTTCAGGAATGTACTTTAGAGTGGTGGAAAAAGCAGCCACCATTTTGCTGTATTGTAGCAAAAATGCTGAGTTATCATGAGAATAACTCTTAATGGCTTCAGATGGGACCCCCGCACTACTCTTGTATGAGGAACTTAGGCCACTACTGTTGAGAGGGATCTACATAATGGCCAATGCCTCAGTGTTGAAATTTTGAAATAAGAGTTTATGAGACGTTTTGAAAACACTTGTTTGAGGATAGGGGAAGAGGAATAAGATGGAAGTCTCCTGAAAATCACTTAGCAATCACTAGAGAATCACGCAGAGTTCAAGTGATTGCTGGATTCCCGTGAGGGACAAGGAAGACCTAGCGGTAATCTGTTGTCTACAAGGTGACTAATCTTGTTGCAGTGGGCATATGATTTCACTTTTCTTCTTAGAAAGAAATAGGCTTGAGTGTGAAATATTTTGCCGTCGAGTATATCTTGTAAATGAGACCAGTATGGTGTTGTGTTTCCCGACATCAACCCAACTTACCCTAGTTCGATTAGAAGTCTGGTTCTTAAACCATAACCTTCAATCAACTTTTTTTTTTCCTGCCAAGATGGTCTTGTTACCATGTGCCAAATCCTCCATCTAAGGTTCTGTTAAGTAAAGTTAGGCTAGATTCTGTAGGACAAATTCTCCACTCTACTTCTTGGAAATAGGAGCAGTGATTGGCCATGCTTACAGACTCCCAAAGAGAGTTCCTTACAAAACTGTTCAGGCTTTGTGCCAGGTTTCTTTGTGCCCACACTACCTTCTCTTACCAGGGGAAAGGCTTGGTGCTGTAAGATATGGTCACCTTTCAATAATTTTCAAAAAGAAAAATTGGTGACATGGGACCAGGTTGTACTGAATGTACTGTTATGATTATAGAGCATAGGTACAGTCGGCCCAATTTCTATTGTAAATGCTTTAAAGGGAGGACAGTCTTGAGGCTCTCATTGTTTATCATCCTAGGAGATGGCAACTTGGTTTTGTAGGCAAAATTTGTCTGCAAAAGTTTCTAGTAGCAGGGGCCAGACTGAGAGTTTGTTGGCCTAGGTCTTCAGACTGGACGTTGTTACCAATTAAATGGTCTTGACTTTGTGGGTCTGGGTTTTCCCTACTACCTTTTCGGTGGTACGGTCTTGTTTCAGATTTCCACAGTCTTTGTTTTATGTTTTCTTTCATAAAGAAGGCTTTTGCTGTGAGCCTAGGACTCCAGGCAACATTTGTTCATAGAGGACAAGGCTGGGATTGTGGGCTTATGCCACCCTTTCAATCTATGTCGAGGAAAGGTAGAAGAAATGCTGTGGTTTATTTTCTAATATCTACATCCTGGAAATAGAAGTAGGTATTGGAATTGCAAATCAAGGTCAGCGCAATGGCTACTAATAGAAAATGCAGGCAGGTGAAAAGGTTCTAGTTCTTGAGATAAGACTCTCTTACATGAAGACAGGCTTCCCCTGTGGTTTAAGTTCTCCTATCTACTAATTTTCAGAGAGGATAGGCTTAGTGCCTAGGATCGCAGTCTCCCTTCTCATTTTTGTCAGCAAAAGACAATACTTGTCCTTGGGCCCATGTCACCAATCCACATCATCACAAGGGAAGATATTGTAGTGCTCCCTTTGTAGTGACAATTGCATATCGCTTGAGAAAATTCACATAAACCTTGAGAAATCATTAGTATGCATGGAACGGAAGTTGCCCAAGATAGACTTTGTACTGACCTCCAATCCAATGTCATGTCCACATTATAAATATTTCTTGAGGTCAACAGTATATGTTGCAGCCAATATTCTTTAATACGCCTCTAGTTTTGTCTGTCAGGAAAACGGACTTATGTCAGTGGAGGGAGCGGTCGCACATTGGCAGCGTTGATAATAGAGGCTGAGTGTGCTGTGAGGAAGTGACTGTATAGCGATGGATACAATAGTTGCTATTTTGCTGTTTTGTAGGAAAAATACCGAGTCATTGTCAGGATACCTCTTCAATGCAAAAAGAACGGCTGCCTCAAAATTTCTCCATAGCAAACCTCAGACTACAAATTTTGAGAGGGGCTAGCTTAACCACCAAGAAAGAAAATTGAGATATTGACATTGAGGCTGTTCTATCAACGTGATGTGAAAAGGCTTGTTAGCCTAGCAGAGGAAAATGAGGTGAAAGTAACCTGGAAATCTTGTACCAAGAATTAGGGAATCATGTAATCTCACGAGACTTTCCATGGGATTCATGTGACCATCAAGAGACAGGCCTGAGGGCATCACAGTGAGATTACTTTACACTGGGGCGATAGTGTGACACTCACTTTTGAGTTACCCTTCTACATTCTAAATTCATGTAAGCACTGAGAAAATGATAGTACCTGTGTAACTTAGCCTCCTAACAGCCCTTAAATTGAAGGGTCATATCTACATGACAAGACTTGTGTGAAGACAGCGGCTTAGGCTAACAGACAATTGTTGTTAGTTAACTGGCCTTAGGTTTCGCATGTGATTGGGCAACCTGCTTGAATGCAATGTGAGCGGCTGTCAAAGATTAACTGCCTTAAAATTTGGAAGCTGAGTCTGCTTTATGAAGGTACTTTAGAGAGGTGGAAACTGTAGGAGCAATGTTGCTGTATTGTAGCAAAAATGCTGAATTATTGTGAGCATAACTCAACAGCTTCTGGTGGGACTCTCGCACTATTCTTGTTGCTGACCTTGATGCACCACTGTCGAGAGGAAGTTCCTTAATGGCCAACGTATCAATGCTGACAAATTGAAAATAAGAGATTATAAGATGTTTTTTGATAACATTTGATGAGGATAGGGAAGAGGATTAAGGTGGAAGTCACCTGAAAATCATGTAGCAATCACTAGGGAATCACACGGAGGTCAAGTGAATACCTCGCAAGATTCACATTAGAATCAAGGAAGACACCACAGGAATCTGTTGTCTGCCAGGTGACTAGTCTTGTTGCTCTGGGTGTAGGTTTTCTCTTTACTTCTTAGAGTGTAACAGGCTTCAGAGTGTGAAACGTTTTGCAATTGTGTTTACCTTTTAAATGATACCGGCATGGTGTTGTGTTTCCTGTCATCCACTCAACTTACCCTAGTTCGATCAGAGGACTGGTTCTAGGGCCACAACTTGGATTGATTTTTATTTTTCTACCAAGAAGGTCTTCTTAATGTGTGCTAAGTCCTCCACTTAAGGTTCCATTAAGTAAAGTTAGGCTAGATTTTTAAGGGTCAAGGACTCCACTCTACTTCCTGGAAATAGGAGCAATGCTTGGCCTTGCTTCCAAGCTCACCAATCAAATTCCTGACAAAACATTTCAGACTTTATGCTAGGTTTCTTAGTGCCCACTCTACTTTCTCTTATCAGGGGAAAGTCTTGGTGCTATAAGTTAAGGTCACCTTTCAATAATTTTCAAAAAGGAAAATTGGTGACATGGGTCCAGGTTGTGCTGAATGTACTGCTAAGATGACACAGGGTTGGTGTCATTGGCTCAATTCCTATCCTAAATGCTTTAGAGGGAGAGAATGTCTTGGAGCCATGAACCAATTCCTCCATTCTTCCTCCTTCTACGAGATAACAGCTTAGTTCTGTAGGTCAAAGTGTCCACAAGAGTTTCTGGTAGCAGGAGCCAGGCTGGGTGTTTGTGGGCCTAGGTCTTCAGACTGGACATTTTACCAATTGGATGGTATTGATGTTGTGGCCCTGGGGCTGTAACAAGTTCTTTTTAGGTAGTCCAGGCTTGGTTCATTTTCCACAGTCTCTGTTCTATTTTTTCTTCCATAAAGAAGGCCTTTGCTCTGAGCCTAGGACTCCAGGCAACATTTGTTCACAGAGTACAGGCTTGGGACGGTGGGCTTATGCCACCCCTTCAGTCTATGTTGGCAAATGTCAGAAGAAATACTGTGGACTTATTTCTCACATCTGCTTCCTAGAAAAAGGGGTCGGCATTGGAACTGCAAACCAAGGTCAGCATACTGGTTTCTAATTAGACGTGCAGGCAGATGACAAGGTCCTAAGACTCCAGATAAGACTCTCTTCTATGCGGACAGGCTTCTCCTGTGGGTTAAGTTCTCTTATCTACTAGTTTTCAGAGAAGACAGGCTTAGTGCCTTGGGCCCCAGTCTCCCTTCTACTTTTGGTCAGGAAAAGACAGGCTTTGTGACTTGGAATCATGTCACCAATCCAAATCCTCACAAGAGAAGACAGTGTTG
This sequence comes from Pteropus vampyrus, assembly GCF_000151845.1. Lineage (NCBI taxonomy): Eukaryota > Metazoa > Chordata > Mammalia > Chiroptera > Pteropodidae > Pteropus > Pteropus vampyrus. Next base: position 826,824 of record NW_011888989.1, on the reverse strand, counting down.
CTGGTATGAACAGAGGCCTCCACTCTTCTTTTGCTCTACGATGTCAGCTATGTTTTTGGGTCATACACTCTTCATGAGTTGCTGTTCACAGGGGATACCTTGGGTTCAGTGTGAGTAGTTGTTTTTTTCAGTTTGTTATACATTGGATGGTCTTGAACTTCCGTGCCTGCGTCTGCACTCTAATTCATATGAGGAGAGTCCAGAATTGCTGTCACAGGCCTAAGTCTCCTTTTTAGTTTTCCTTGCATAAAGATGAACTTGAGGCTTTGGACCTAGGACACCGCATGATATTCTATCAGAAAAGACAGTCTTAGAACTTTCAGACCATGCCACCCCTTCAGTCTCTGTCAGGAAAAGAGGGAAGAAATGCTATATATCGAAGTCTCAGCTTGAATTACTGGAATAGGTTAAGAATTAGACCAGCAAGCCAAGTCACCACTCTGGTTCCTAACAAAATGTCCAGGCCTGGATTCAAGGATCTAGTTCTTCAAAAAAGATATTCTTACCAGAAAAGAGGCTGGCCTTGTGCTTTAATGTCTCCAATATACTAATTTTCAAATAGGACAGGCCTTTTCGCTTTAGACCAGGGCTGCATTGTATTAGTGCTGTGAAGATACTGGCTTTGTGTCATTAGTCCAGATCTCCAAGTCTACATAAATTGAATGGAGGACAGTACTATTACCTGAAGATGGGTCTCCTTGACTTTTGATAGGACTCTACCGCTTTGATCTGTGGGCAATGCACTGCACGTTCTTTTCTGTCATAAAGTCTACGATGTTGGTAGTGTGAGTAGGTCTTTAGACTATTCTGTTCAATATTAGATAGTGTTATTCTTGGGAGTATGGCCCAGAGGGAATCAAGGCAGCATCACCTGACCACCTGTGGGAAACAGGTTCCCACCAAGAGATAAGACTGTATTAAAATCAGGGAGATCATGTGACAGATGGGGATGATATAGTGTTCCATTTGTAATGAAGAGTGTATATCACTTGAGAAAATTCATATAAACACTGAGAAAACATTTGTCTTCATGGAATAGAAGGTGGCCAAGGCAGCTTCCTAACTGACTTCCAATCAAATGTAGTGTCCACATTACAAATCTTCCGTGAGATCAATGGTATATACGACCAGTCAATGAACCCTAATTCATTTCAGGTTTTGTTCGTATTTCAGGAAAACAGTTTTATGGCAGTGGAGATGGTGGTCACACATTGACCTTGTTGATAATTGGAGATTGAGTGTGCTGTGAGGAATTGTTCAAATGACCATAGAAACAATACCCGCCAATTTGCTGTTTTGTAGGGAAAAAGCTGGGTCATTTGAGGATACCTCTTGATGGCAGAAAGGACGGCTGCCTCATAATTTCTCTATATCACACCTCAGACTACAAATTCTGCGAAGCACTGGCTTATCCACTAAGACAGAAAACAGAGCAATGACATTGAGGCAGACCCTAAAATGTGTACTCGAAATTCTTGTTTTAGCCTAGCTCAGGAAAATGAGGTGGAAGTCACCAGGAAATCTTGTAACAAGAATTAGGGAATCTAGTGATATTCACCAGGCTTACCCATGGGATTCACGTGACCATCAAGAGAGGGGCCTGGGCTCATCACAGGGAGATCACTTGACATTAAGGTGATGGTGTGGCCCTCACTTTTGAGGTACCCTTCCATATCCTTTGGTAAAATTCACATAAGAACACAGAAAATGAGAGTACTTGTGTAACATAGTCACCTAACAGCCCTTCAATAGAAAGGTCATGTCTGCATGAGAAGACTTGCTTGAGTACAGTGGCATAGGCTAACACACACTTGTCATTAGTTAACTGCCTTGAGGTTTCTTCTGAGGTCCGGCAATATGGTAGAAGGGAGTGGGAGCGGCGGTCACATTAAACACATTGAAATCTGGAGACTGAGTCTGAATGATGAAGCTACTTTAGAGCGATGGAAAGTGTAGGTGCCTTTTGCTGTATTTTAGCAAAAATGTTGAGTCATTGTGAGAATAACTCTTAACAAGTTCATGTGGGACCCCCACAATATTCTTGTATGTAGACCTTAGGCCACTACTGTTGAGAGGGAATTGCTTAACGGCCAATGCCTCGATGCTGAAATATTGAAAATAAGAGTTTATGAGAGGAGTTTTGAAAACTCTTGGTTGAGACTAGGGGAAGAGGAATAAGGTGGAAGTCACCTGAAAATCATGTAGAAATTATTGAAGATCAAGTGAAGTTCAAGTAAACACCTTGTGGGATTCACGTGGGGATCAAAGAAGACCGCACCAGATTCTCATGTCTACCAGATGATTAGTCTTGTTGCTGTGGTCGCAGGTTTTATTTAACTTCTTAGAATGACCAGGATTCAGAGTGTGAAAGATTTTGCACTCGAGTTTGCCTTGAAGATAATACCGTCGTTGTGTTGTTTTTTCATATAATCACTTATTTTACTCTAGTTTGGGCATAGGTCTCGGCCTTAGGCCATGAACTTCCATTGACTTTTTTTATCAAGAAGGTTTTTTTTTTACCGTGTTCCAAGACTTCTACCTAAAGATCTGTTAAGTAAATTTAGGCTAGATTCTGTGGGCCACGATCTCCAATCTACATGCTGGAAATAGGAGCAATTCTTGGCCATGATTCCAATCTCCTTAATTGAGTTCCTTAAAGAACAGTCGAGGATTTGCATCAGTTTTCTTATTGTCACACTACCTTCTTTTACTAAAGAAATGGATTGGTGCTGTAAAGTTATGGCCTTCTTTCAATAATTGTCAAAAGGAAAATTGGTGATGTGGCACCAACTAGTGCTGAATGTACTATTAAGATGGTCCAGAGTTGGTGCCATCGGCCCAATTTCTATCGTAAATGCTTTAAATGGAGGACAGTCTTTGAGCTGTGAATTGAGTATTCCATTCTTTCTCCTCCTAAGAGATGAGAGCTTGGTTCTGTAGGCCAAGGTGACCATAAGAGTTTCTGGTAGCACGGGCTAGGCTAGGTGTTTTGGGACTAAGTTTTAGTCTGGACTTTGTTACCAATTGAATAGTCTTGACGTTTTGGGGATGTCACTAGTTCCTTTTAGAAGGTCCAGGTTTTGAGTAAATTTCCACAGTCTCTATTCTAGTTTGCCTTCCATAAAGAAGACTTTTTCTGTGAGCCTAGGACTCCAGGCGACATTTTTTCACAGAAGACAGGCTTGGAACTGTGGTCTTATACCACCGCTTCAGTATCTGTCAGGGAAAAATAGAAGAAATGCTGTGGTCCACATTCTCAGCTGAACTTCCGGAAATACAGGAAGGGATCGGTACTGCAAACCAAGGTCAGCACTCTGATACTTGATTAGAAATGCCAGCAGGAGACAATGTCCTAGGTCTCGAGATAAGTTCTCTACCTGAGGACAGGCTTCCCATGTGGGTTAAGTTCTTTTATCTACTAGTTTTCAGAGAGGACAGGCTTATTGCTTTGGGTTCCAGTCTCACTTCTCCTTTTTGTTAGGAAGAGACATGCTTTCTGCCATGGGCCCTTGTCATCTCTCCACATCCTCAAAAGTGAAGATAGTGTTGCTTGTACGAACAGTGGCCTCCATTCTTCTTTTGTTCTGAGTTGTCAGCTTTTTTTGTGGGTCATACACTCCACATGAGTTTCTGATCACAGGGCAATATATAGTGTGAGTAATTGTTTGTCTAGTCTGTTAGAAAATGGATGGCCTAGATCTTCGGCTCCCGGGTATGCACTATAATTCTAGTGAGTAGAGTCCAGGCTTGAAATAACAGGTCTAAGTCTCCATTCTTGTTTCCATTCTGTAAAGACACGCTTGTTGCTGTGGGCCTAGGACATCACATGACATTTGTTCAGAGAAGACAGACTTAGAACCGTGGGCCCAGCCACCACTTCAGTCTCTGTTACTAAAAGAGAACAAATGTTGTGATTCGTCTTCTCAGATCGACCTCCTGGAACAGGTGAAGAATGGGGGGCCAGCAAGCTAAGTCACCACTCTCGCTCCTAATAGAATGTCCAGGCCTGGAACAAAGTTTATAGATTTTCAAGAAAGATATTCTTACCAGAGGAAAGGCTAGCTGTGCGGCTTAGGTCTCCAATATACTAATTTTCAACAAGGACAAGCTTTTTGGCTATAGATCCTGGCTCCATATTATTAGTTTTAGATTAAAACTGGCTTTGTGTCAGGGTCCCAGGATCCAGTCTACATCATTTGATGGGAGGATAATACTGTTACCCAAACAGCCATCTCCTTTCTTTTCTGTAGGAGCCAACGGCTTTGATCTGTTGGCCATGCACTGCACATTAGTTTCTGTCACATGGTCTAGGATGTTGGTAGTGTGAGTAGGTCCTTAGCTTAGTCTGTTCAAAATTAGACAGTGTAAACCTGGGAGTATGGCCCAGGTAGACACGACAGGATCACCTGACTGACCAAGGGAAATGGATGTCCATCAAGATACTGGACTATATGAAACTCAGGGAGATCATATGACAGACGGGGATGATGTAGTGCTCCTTTTGAAATGAAGAGGGCATATTCTTGAGAAAATTCACATAGACACTGAGAAAACATTTGTCTGCATAGAATAGAAGGTGGCTGAGACATCCTCCTAACTGACTTCCAATCGAATGTCATGTCCACATTACAAATCTTACTTGAAGTCAATGGTATAACAGGCAGTCAATGAACCTTCATTCATTTCAGGTTTTCTCTTTTTCTCAGGAAAACTGCTTTATGGAAGGGAGGCCTCATTGATTATTGAAAACTGACTGTGCTGTGAGGAAGTGACTTGATAGCTGTGGAAACAACAGCCACCATTTTGCTGTATTGTAGGAAAAATTCTGAGTCATTGTGAGGATACCTCTTGATGGCGGAAAGAACTGCTGCCTCAGAATTTCTCTATAGCATTCTTTAGATTACAAATTCTAACATGGACTGGCTTAACCACCATTTTAAAAGCTGAGATATTGACATTGAGTAGTCCCTAAAGCATGTACTGAAAATGTTTGTTTTGCCTAGCACAGGAAAATGAGGTGGAAGTCATCTGTAAATCTCGTAACAAGAATCAGAGAATCTCACAATATTCTAAAGGTTTTCCCATGACATTCAAGTGACTGTCAAGAGACTGGGCTGATTGCATCACAGGAAGATCACAGAATATGGGATGATAGTGTTGTGTACACTTTTGAGTTACCCTTCTACATTCCTTGGTAAAGTTCTCCTAAGCTCTAAAATAATGAGAGTATCTGTCTAACATAGCCACCTAACACTTCTTCAATCGAAAAGTCATAGCTGCTTGAGATGGCTTCCTTGAACACAGTGGCATAGGCTAACACACACTTGGCATTAGTTAACTGCACTAAAGTTTCATCTGTGTACAGGCAACCGGCATGATGGCAATGGGAGTGGGGGAAATTTGGAGGCTGAGTCTCATTGACGAAGCTACTTTAGAGCAGTGGAAAGTGTAGGTGCCCTTTTGCTGTATTGTAGCAAAAATGCTGAGTCTTTGTGAGCATAACTCTTATCGGCTGCAGGTGGTACACCCGCACTATTTTTCAATGCGGAGCTTAGGCCACTACTGTCGAGAGGGTATTGCTTATCGACCAATATCTCAATGCTGAAATATTGAAAGTGAGAGTTTATGAGACTTTTTTGAAGGATACTGGAAGAGGAATAAGGTGGAAGTCACGTGAAAATCATGTAGCAATCACTAGGGAAACACACGGCAGTCAAATGAACATCTCGCTGGATTTACATGGGGATCAAGAAATCTGTTGTCTACCCTATGACTAGTCTTGTTGCTCTGGCCATAGGTTTTCTTAGAATGAACAGGGCTTCAGAGTGTGAAACATTTTGCACTCGTGTTTACCTTTAAATGGGACCTGCGTGGAGTTGTGTTATCTAACATCCACATAGCTTACCCTAGTTTCAGCAGAGGTCTGGGGCCGGGCCTTGGACTTCCATCAACTTCCTTTTATTACCAAAAGATTTTGTTACTGTGTGCCAAGTCCACTAATTAAGTATCCCTTAAGTAAAGTTAGGCTAGATTCTATGTGCCAAGGTCTTCATTCTACTTCCCGGAAATAGGAGCAATGCTTGGCTGTGATTCCAAGCTTCCCAGTGAAGTTCAGGCTTTGTGCCAGGATTCTTAGTGCTCACATTTCCTTCTCTTACTAGGTGAAAGGCTTGGTTCTGTAAGCTGTGGTCACCTTTCAATAACTGTCAAAAAAAGAAAATTGGTGATGTTATACCAGGTTGTGCTAAATGTACTGTTAAGGTAATACAATTTTGGTACCATCAGCCTAAATTTCTATTGTAAATGCTTTTGATGAAAGACGGTCTTGGCACTGTGAACCAAGACCTCCATCTTCCTCCTTCTAGGAGATGATAATTTGCTTCTGAAGGCCAAGGAGTCTTCAAGAGTTTCTGGTAACAACAATCAGGCTGGTTGTTTGTTGGACTAGGTCTTCAAACTGGACATTGTTATCAATTGGATGGTCTTGATGTGGTGAGCCTGGGGCTGTCGACTAATTCCTTTTGGACATCCAGGCTTGGTGCAGATTTCCACTGTCTCTGTCCTACTTTCTTTTCCATAAAGAAGGCTTTTGTGATCTTCGAACTCAAGAGACATTTTTTCACAGAGGACAGGGTTAGAACTGCGGGCTTATGCCACACCTTCAGCCTCTGTCTGAGAAGGTAGAAGATATTTTTGGGGCCAATTTCTCAGCTCTAATTCCTTAAATTAAGGGAAGAAATTGACACTGAAAACTTAGGTCAGTACACTAATTCCTAATTAGAAATGCAGGCAGGAGACAAGGTCCAAAGTTTCGAGATAAGACTGTCTTACATGAGGACAGGCTTGCCCTGTGGATTAAGTTCTCCATCTACTAGTTTTCAGAGAGGAAAACTAGTGCCTAAGGTCCCAGTCTCCCTTCTACTTTTTTCAGAAAAAGACAGGCTTTGTGTCCTGGGCCCTTGTCACCAATCCACATCCTCTCAAGGGAAGATGATATAGCGCTCGCTTTGTAGTGACGAGTGCATATCACTTGAGAAAACTCACATAAATACTGAGAAATCCTTAGTGTGCATAGAATCGAAGGAGGCTGACTGACTCTGAATTGACCTCCAATCAAATGTCATGTCTACATTACAAATCTTACTTCAGGTCAACAGTATATGCAGGCAGTCAATGATCTTGAAATCACCTCTAGTCTTCTCTGCTTGTCAGGAAAACTGCCATATGGTCATAGAAATGGCGGTCACATATTGGCAGCATTGACAATTGAAGCTGAGTGTGCTATGTGGAATCAACTGGGTAGCGGTGGAAACAATAGCTGCCATTTTGCTGTATCGTAAGAAAAATTCTGAGTCATTGTGAAGCTATCTCTTGATGGTGGAAAGAACGGCTGCCTCACAATTTCTCTATAGCAAAGCTCAGACTAAAAGTTCTTCGAGGGAAAGCCTTAACCACCATGGAAAGAAAGCTGAGATACTGACATTGAGGCTGATCTTCAACGTGTCTGAACACGCTAGGTTTAGCTTAGCAGAGAAAAATGAGGTGGAAATCACTTGGAAATTTTGTAATAAGAATTAGGGAATCTCACGATATTCTCAAGGTTTTCCCACGGGATTCACATGACCATCAAGAGACTGGACAGAATGCATCACAGGGAGAACACGTGACATTGGGGTTAGGGGTTAGACTGGGACCCTTCTACATTCCTTGGTAAAATACACATAAGCACTATGAAGATAATAGTACCTGTGTAACATAGCCACCTAATGACCTTTCAATCAAAAGGTCATGTCCCCATACGAAGATTTATTTGAGGACAGCATCGTAGTCTAACAGATAATTGTCATTAGTTAACTACTCTGAGGTTTCTTCTGTGGTTAGGCAACCTGCTTGAAGGCAATATAAGCAGCGGTCGCACATTAATCGCGTTGAGATTTGGATCCTGAGTCTCACTGACGAAGCTATTTTAGAGCGGTAGCAACTGTAGGTGCCATTTTGCTGTATTGTAGCAAAAATGCTGAATCATTCTGAGCATAAATCTTAATGGTATCAGGTGGGACACCAGCACTAATGCAGACCTTAGGCCTCTACTGTTGAGAGGAAATTTCTTATCGACCAATGTCTCAATGCTGAAATGTTGAAAGTGAGAGTTTATGAGACTTGTTTTGTAAACTCTTGTTTGAAGATAGAGGAAGAGGAATAAGGTGCAAGTCACCTGAAAATCATGTAGCACTCACTAGGGAATCACGTGAAGTTCAAGTGAACACCTTGCGGTGTTCATATGGTGATCAAGGAAGACCCGGCAGGAATCTGTTGTCTACTAGGGGACTAGTCTTGTTGCTGTGGCTGTAGGTTTTCACTTTATAATAGAATGAATAAGGCTTCAGAGTGTGAAACATTTTGCACTTGAATTGTCATTGTAAATGGACCGGCATGGTGATGTGTTTTCAAACATCCACACACCTTACTGTAGTTCCAGTAGAGGGCTGGGTCCTGGGCCATGGATTTCTATCGACTTCTTTTTTCTTACCAAGAAGATCTTGTTACCGTGTGCCAAGTCCATCACCTAAGGATCCGTTAATTAAAGTTAGTCTAGATTCTATGGGCCAAGATCTCCATTCTACTTCCGGGAAATTGAAGCAATGCTTGACTGTGATTCCAAGATCCCCAATTGAGTTCTTAAAAAACAGTTCAGACTTTGTGCTACCTTCTTTTACCAGGAGAAAGGCTTGGTGCTGTAAGTTATAGTCACCTTTCAATAATTATCAAAAAGGTAAATTGGTGACATTTTACCAGGTGTGCTAAATGTACTGTAAAGGTGTTCCTGGGTTCGTGCCATTGGACCAAATTTCTATTGTAAATGCTTTATAGGGAAGAAGTCTTGGATCTGTGTACTGAGTCCTCCATCTTCCTCCTTCTAGGCGATGACAACTTGGTTCCAAAGGCCAAGTTGTCCACAAGAGTTTCTGGAAGCTGAGTCAGGTTTGGTGTTAGTGGGCCTAGGTCTTCAGACTGGACATTTTATCAACTGGATGGTCTTGACGTTGTGGGACTGGGGCTTTAACTAGTTCCTTTTAGGTGGTCCAGGCTTGGTTAAGATTTCTGCAGTTTCTATTCTATTTCTTTTTTCATAAATAAGGTTTTTACTATGAGCCTAAGACTCCGGGCAACATTTCTTTACAAAGGAGAGGCTTAGGATTTTTGGCTGACACCACCCCTTCAGCCTAACTCTGAGAAAGTCAGAAGAAATGCTGTGGTCTAATTTCTCAGATCTAATTCTTGGAAATAGGGATAGACATTGGAACTGAAAACCAAGGTCAGCACACTGGTTCCTAATAAGAAATGCAGGCAGGAGACAAGGTCCTAGGTCTCGAGATAAGACAGTCTTACATAAGGACAGCCTTACCTGTGGGTTAAGTTCTCCTATCTACTAGTTTTCAGAGAGGATAGGCTTAGTGCCTAGAGTCCCAGTCTCCCTTCTAATTTTTGTTAGGTAAAAACAAGCCTTGTGACTTGGGCCCATGTCACCAAACCACCTCCTCACAAGGGAAGTTACCGTAGTGCTTTCATTTAGTAACGAGTGATTATCCCTTGGAAAATTTTACATAAACCCTGAGAAATTATTAGTATGCCTGAAATAGAAGTTGGCCAACACAGACTCCATACTGACCTCCAATCCAATGTCATGTCCACATTACAAATATTACTTGAAGTCAACGGTATATGCGGCAGTCAATGATCTTTAATTAGCCTCTAGTTTTGTCTGTTTGTCATGAAAATGGACTTATATGCATGGAGGCAGCAGTCACACATTGGCAGTATTGATAATAAAAGCTTAGTATGCTGTGAGGAAGCTACTGGATAGCAATGGAAACAATAGCCGCCATTTTGCTGTATTGTGGGAAAAATGCTGAGTCATTGTGAGGACACCTCTTCATTGCAAAAGGAATGGTTTCCTCAGAATTTCTCTATAGCAAACCTCAGACTACAAATTTTGAGCGGGCGGGCTTAACCACCATGGAAAGAACTGAAATATTGACATTGCGGTAGTTCCATCGTGTTGTGAAAAGGCTTATTTTAGTCTTGCAGAGGAAAATGAAGTGGAAGTCTCCTGGATATCTTGTAACAAGAATTAGGGAATCTCACAATACTCATGAGGCTTTCGGCGGGATTCAGGTGACCATCAAGAGATAGGCCTGAGGGCATCACAGGGAGATTATGTTACATTGTGGTGATGGTGTGGCGCTCACTTTTGAGTTACCCTTCTACACTCCTTGATAAAATTCAGATAAGCACTGAGGAAATGATATATCTGTGTAACTTGGCCAGCTAACGGCCCTTCAGTTGAAGGGTCATGTCTGCATGATAAGATTCACTTGAGGACAATGATATAGGCTAACAAATGTTGTTAGTTAACTGGCCTTAGGATTCATATGTGGACAGGCAAGCTGCTTGAACACTATGTGAGCGGCTGTCAAATATTAACCGCGTTGAAATTTGTAAGCCGGGTCTGCTTGACGAAGCAACTTTAGAGTGGTGGGAACTGTAGGCACCATTTTGCTGTATTGTAGTAAAATGCTGAGTCATTGTGAGCATAACTATTAATGGCTTCAGGTGGGATACTGCACTATTCTTGTTTGCTGACCTTAGATCCACTACTGTTGTGAGGGAATTTCTTAATGGCCAATGCATCAATGTTGAAAAATTGAAAATAAAGCTTATGAGACATATTTTGATCACACTTGGTTGAGGATAGGGAAGAGGTATAAGGAAGAAGTCACCTGAATCATGCAAGAGTAATTAGGTAATCACGCAGAGGTCTAGTGAACACTGGCAGGATTCATGTTGGGATCAAGGAAGACCTCGCAGGAATCGGTATTCTACCAGGTGACCAGCCTTGTAGCTGTGTGTGTAGGTTTTTACTTTACTTCTTAGAATGAAACAGGCTTCAGACGGTGAAAAGTTTTGCCTTCAAGTTTTCCTTTTAACTGAGACGGGCATGGTGTTGTGTTTTCTGACATCCACCCAACTTACTCTAGTTCTTGTAGAGTTTTGGTTCTAGGGCCACGGACTTAGATCAATTTTTATTTTCCTATCAAGAAGGTCTTGTAATGGTGTGCCAAGTCCTCCACCTAAGGATCCATTAAGTAAATTAGGCTAGATTCTTTGGGCCGAGGTTTCCACTCTACTTCTAGGAAATAGGAGCAATGCTTGGCCGAGCTTCCAAGATCCCCAATCAAGTTTCTGACAAAATATTTCATGCTTTATGCTAGGTTTCTTAGTGCACACTCTACCTTCTCTTACCAGGGGAAAGGCTTGGTGCTGTAAGTTATGGTCACCTTTCAATATTTTCAAAAAGGAAAATTGGAGATGTGGGACAAGGTTGTGCTGAGTATACTGTTAAGATAATACAGGGTTGGTGTCATTGGCCCAATTTCTATCTTAAATGCTTTAAAGGGAGAACAGTCTTGGAGCCATGCACTGAGTCCTCCATTCTTCCTCCTCCTACGAGATAACAGCTTGGTTCTATAGGCCAAGGTGATCAGAAAAGTTTAAGCTAACAAGGACCAGTCTGGATGTTTGTGGGCCTAGGTCTCGAAATGAGACATTGTTACCAATTGGATGGTCTTGATGTTGTGAGCCTGGGACTTTAACTATTTTCTTTTAGGTGGTCCAGTCATGGTTCAGATTTCAAGTCTCTGTTCTACTTTTTGTTCCATAAAAAAGACTTTTGCTTTCAATCAAGGACTCCAGGTGACATTCGTTCACAGAGGACAGGCTTGGGATGGTGGTCTTACACCGCCCCTTCAGTCTATGTCAGGGAAAGTCAGAAGAAATGTTGTGGGCTAATATCTCAGCTCTACTTCCTGGAAATAGGAGATGAGATTGGAACTGCAAACTAAGGTCAGCACACTGGCTCCTAATTAGAAATTCAGGCAGATGACAAGGTCCTAGGACTCCAGATAAGTCTCTCTTACATGAGGACAGGCTTGCCCTGTGGCTTAAGTTCGCTTATCTACTAGTTTTCAGAGAGGACAGGCTTAGTGCCTTCGGTCCAAGTCTCCCTACTAGTTTTTGTCAGGAAAAGACAGGCTTAGTGCCTTGGGACCATGTCACCAATCAACAAACTCACAAGTGAAGACGGTATTGCTTGTATGAACGGAGGCCTCCATTCTTCTTTTCTTCTGAGATGTCAGTTTTGCTTGTGGGTCATACACTCCTCATGAGTTGCTGTTTACAGGGGTCCCTTAGGTGTAGTGTGAGTAGTTTTTCTAGTCTTTTATAAATTGCATGGTCTTGAACTTTTGTGCTTGGGCCTGCACCCTAATTCCTGTGAGCAGAGTCCAGGCATGATGTCACAGGCTTGAGACTCCATTCTAGTTTCCCTTGCATAAAAACAGGCTTGAGGCTGTGGGCCTAGGACACCACTACACTCGTTCTGTGAAGACGGGCTTAGAAACGTCGGCACAGGCCACCACTTTTTTTTCCTGTTAGGAAAGGATAGAAAAAATGCTGTGACTTGAGGTCTCAGCTCGACCTCATGGAATAGGTGAAGAATGGACCAGCAAGGCAAGTCACCACTCTTGTTCCTAACAGAATGGCAAGGCCTGGAGCCAAGGATCTAGTTTTTCAAAAAAGATATTCTTACCAGAAGGGAGGCTGGCCTTGTAGTTTAATGTCTCCAATATACTAATTTTGAAAGAGGACAGGATTTTTGGCTTTAGATCATGGCTCTGTTGTATTAGTGTTAGGAAGAAATTGGCTTTGTGTCATTAGCCCAGGTCCAATCTACATCATTTGAATGGAGGACAGCCCTGTTACCTGAAAATCAGTCTCCTTTGCTTTCGGTAGGAGTCAACAGCTTTGATCTGTGGGCCATGCACTGCACATTAGTTTCTGTCACAGTGTCTAGGATGTTGGTAGTGTGAGTGGGTTCTTAGCCTAGTCTGTTCAAAATTAACCAGTGTTAATCTTGGGAGTATGGCCCAAAGGTACTCACGACAGGGTCACGTGACCACCTATGGGAAACAGTTGCCCATCAAGAGACTGGACTATATGAAACTCAGGGAGATCCTGTGACAGATGGAGATGATTTAGTGCTCCCTTTGTAATGAAGAGCGCATAGCACTTGAGAAAATTCACATAAATACTGAGAAAACATTTGTATGCGTGGAATAGAAGGTGACCGAGACAGCCTCCTAAAATATCTACAATCGAATGTTGTGTCCATATTACAATTTTGACTTAAGGTCAATGGTATATTGAGCAGTCAATGAACCTTAATTCTTTTCATGTTTTGTCTATTTGTTAGGAAAACAGCTTAATGGCAATGTGGTGGTGGTTGCACATTGGCCATGTTGATAATTGGAGGTTGAGTGTGTTGTGAGGAAGCATAAGATAGTGGTGGTAACAACAGCCACCATTTTGCTGTATTGTAGGAAAAATGCTGAGTCATTGTGAGAATACCTCTTGGTGGCAGAAAGAATGGCTGCCTCACAATTCTTCTATAGGAACCTCAGACTACATATTCTGAGAGTATACTGACTTAACCACCATGGAAAGAGAGCTGAAATATTGACATTGTGGCTTAACCACCATGGAAAGAGAGCTGAGATATTGACATTGAGGCAGTCCCTTCAACTTGTACTGAAAACGCTTGTTTTAGACTAGTAGAAGAAAATGAGCTGGTTATCTTCTGGAAATCTCATAACAAAGGTTAGGGAATCTCATGATATTCACAAGGCTTTCCTGCAGGATTCACGTGACCATCAAGAGAGTGGCCTGATCATCACGTGAGATCATGTGACATTGGACTAATGTATGGTGCTCAGTTTTTAGTTACCTTTCTACATTCCTTAGTAAAATTCACATAAGCACTGCGAAAATGAGAGTATCTGTGTAACATAGTCAGCTAAGAGGCTCTCAATCAAAATGTCGTGCCTGCATGAGAAGACTTGCTTAAGCACAGCGGCATAGGCTAACACACTTGTCATTAGTTAACGGCCCTGAGGTTTCGTCTGTGGTCAGCTAACCCACTTGAAGGCAATGGGTGTGGTGGTCTCACATTAACCGTGTTGAAATTTGGACTTTAAGTCTGAATGATGAAGGTACTTTAGAGTGGTGGAAACTGTAGGCGCCATTTTGCTGTATTGTAGCAAAAATGCTGAGTCATTGTCAGCATAACTCTTTCGGCTTCAGGGGAGCACCTGCACAATTCTTACACACAGACCTTTGGCCAAACTGTTGAAAGGGAACTGCTTAATGGCTAGTGCCTCAATACTGAATTATTGAAAATAAGAGGTAATGTAATGTGTTTTGAAAACCCTTGGTTGAGGATAGGGGAAGAGGAATAAGGTGGAAGTCACCTGAAAATCATGTAGCAATCACTAGGGAGTCACGCAGTGATCAAGTGATCACCTCCTGGGATTCATGTGAGGATCAGGAAGAATTCTAGAAATTTCGCTTCTACCAGGTGACTAGTCTTCTTGTTGTAGGTGTAGGTTTTATTTTACTTCTTAGAAAGACCAGAATTCAGACTGTGAAAAGTTTTGCACTCAATTTTACCTTGTAGGTGAAACTGGTGTGGTGTTGTGTTTTCAACAACCACTCAATTTACCCTAGTCAGAGCAAAAGACTGAGAGTCTTAGGCTATGAACTATGATTGACTTTTTTATTCCTACCAAGAAGTTATTGTTACTGTGTGTCAAGATCTCCAACTAAGGATTCGTAAAGTAAAGTTAGACTAGATTTTGTGGGCAATTGTCTCCACTCTACTTCCTGGATATAAGATCAATGCCATGTTTCCAAGCTCCTGAATCTAGTTCCTTAAAGACCAGTTCAGGCTTTGTGCCAGGTTTCTTAGTGGCCATACTCTCTTCTCTTACCAGGGGAAAGGCTTGGTTCTGTAAATTATGGTCACCTTTCAATAATTTTCGAAAAGAAAAATTGGTTACGTAGGACAAGGTTGTGCTGAATGTACTGTTAAGATGACAGAGTTGGTGTCATCAGCCCAATTTCTATCATAAATGCTTTAAATGAGGACAGTCTTGAAACCATGAATCGGTCCTCCATTCTTCCTCTTCCTAGCAGATGACACCTGGTTCTGCAGGCCGAGGTGTCCACAGAGTTTCTAGTTGTAGGGGCCAGGCTGGTTCTTTGTGGGACTAGGTCTAGACAGGACTTTTTTTACCAATTGGATAGTATTGATATTGTGGGCCAGGGGTTGTCAACTAGTTTCTTTTAGATGGTCCAGGATAGGTACAGATTTCTACAGACTCTCTTCTATTTTCTCATTGTAAGAAAGCTTTTGCTGTGAGCCTAGGACTCTAGGCGACATTTCTCCGCAGTCTCTAATGCCACCCCTTCAGCCTCTGTCTGGGAAAGACAGAAGATATGCTGTGGCCAGTTTCACAGTTCAACATCCTGGAAATAGAGGAAGGGACTGGAACTGCAAACCAAGGTCACCACTCTGCTTAGTAATGCATGTAGGAGACAAGGTCCTAGGTTAGAGATATAATTTCATCCCTGAGGACAGGCTTGCACAAGGGGTTAAGTTCTGTCTTCTAGTTTTCAAGAGGAAAGGGTTAGTGCCTTGGGTCCAAGTCTCCCTATTAGTTTTTGTCAGGAAAAGACAGGCTTAGTGCCTTGGGACCATGTCACCAATCAACAAACTCATAAGTGCAGATGGTATTGCTTGTATGAAAGGCGACCTCTATTCTTCTTTTCTTCTGAGATGTCAGCTTTGCTTGTGGATCATACACTCTCATGAGTTGCTGTTCACAAGGGATACCTTGGGTTTAGTGTGAGTAGTTGATTTCTAGTCTGTTATAAATTAGATGGTGTTGAACTTTTGGCCTGGTTCTGTATTCTAAATCCTGTGAGGAGGGTCCAGGCATGATGTCACAGGCCTAAGACTCCATTCTAGTTTCCCTTTCATAAAGATGAGCTTGAGGCTGTGGGCCCAGGACACTACTACATTAATTCTTGGAATACAGGCTTAGAACTGTTGGCATAGGCAATCACTTTAGTCTCTGTTAGGAAAAAAGAGAAGAAATGCTGTGATTTGAGGTCTCAGCTCAACCTTATGGTTGAGTCACCACCCTTTTTCCTAACAGAATGTCCAGGCAAGTCACCACCCTTTTTCCTAACAGAATGTCCAGGCCTGGAGCCAAGGATCTGTTTCTTCAAAAAAGATATTCTTACCAGAGGAGAGGCTGGCCTTCTGGTTAATGTCTCCAATATACTAATTTTCAAAGAGGACAGGATTTTAGGCTGTAGACCAGGGCTTCATTGTATTAGTATTAGGAAGAAACTTGCTTTGTGTCATTAGCCCAGTTATCCAATCTATGTCATTTGAATGGAGGACAGCACTGTTACCTGAAGATCAGTCTCCCTTGCTTTCGGTAGAAGTCGACAGCTTTGATCTGTGGGCCATGAACTGCATATTATTTTCTGTCACAGGGTGTGGGATGTTGGTAGTGTGAGTAAGTCTTTAGCCATTCTGTTAATAATTAGACAGTGTTAACCTTGGGAGTATGGCCCAGAGGAAGTCAAGGAGGGATCTCCTGACTGTCCATGGGAAGCAGGTACCCATCAAGAGACTGGACTATATGAAACTCACAGAGATCTTGTGACAGATGGGGATGAAGTAGTGCTCCCTTTGTATTGAAGAGTGCATATTGCTTGAGAAAATTTACATAAACACTGAGCATAAGATGGCTGAGACATCTTCCTAAGTGATCTCCAATCGAATGTAGTGTCCACATTACAAATTTTCTTTGAGATCAATGGTATATGCGGGCAATCAATGAACCTTAATTCATTCAGGTTTTGTCTGTTTGTCAGGAGAACTATTTTATAGCAGTGGAGACGGCGGTCGCACCTTGGCCACGTTGACAATTGGAGGTTGAGGGTGTAGTGAGGAAGCCACTGGATATTCGTGGAAACAATAGCCGACATTTTGTGCTATTGTAACAAAAATGCTGAGTCATTGTGAAGATACCTCTTCATGGCAGAAAGCACGGCTGCCTCAGAATTCCTCTATAGCAAAGCTCAGACTACAGAATCTGAGAAGAACTGGCTTAACCACCATGGAAAGAAAACAGAGATATTGACATTGAGGCAGTGCCTAACAATAGTATTCAAAACACTTGTTTTAGCCTAGCACAGGAAAATGAGGTAGAAGTCATCTGGAAATCTTGTAATAAGAATTAAAGAATCTCATGATATTTATCAGGCTTACCCACAGGATTCTTATGTCTGTCAAGAGACTGGCCTGAGTGCATCACAGTGAGATCACTTGCCATTGGGGGGCTGGTGTGGCACACCGTTTTGAGTTACCCTACTACATTCTTGGTAAAATTCACATAAGCACTGAGAAAATGAGAGTACCTGTGTATTCTAGCCATCTAACAGCCCTTCAATCTAAGGGTCATGTCTGTATGACACTTACTTGAGCAGAGTGGCATAGGCTAAGATACACTTTTTGTTAGTTAATTGCCCTGAGGTCTCTTCTGTTGTCAGGCAACATCCTTGCAGGCAATGGGAGC
>NW_011888989.1:803758-809225 GCF_000151845.1 Pteropus vampyrus | reverse complement strand
GTCGCACCTTGGCCACGTTGACAATTGGAGGTTGAGGGTGTAGTGAGGAAGCCACTGGATATTCGTGGAAACAATAGCCGACATTTTGTGCTATTGTAACAAAAATGCTGAGTCATTGTGAAGATACCTCTTCATGGCAGAAAGCACGGCTGCCTCCGAATTCCTCTATAGCAAAGCTCAGACTACAGAATCTGAGAAGAACTGGCTTAACCA
Source organism: Pteropus vampyrus (assembly GCF_000151845.1). Lineage (NCBI taxonomy): Eukaryota > Metazoa > Chordata > Mammalia > Chiroptera > Pteropodidae > Pteropus > Pteropus vampyrus. The sequence continues at coordinate 809,012 of NW_011888989.1, read as the reverse complement.
CCATGGAAAGAAAACAGAGATATTGACATTGAGGCAGTGCCTAACAACAGTATTCAAAACACTTGTTTTAGCCTAGCACAGGAAAATGAGGTAGAAGTCATCTGGAAATCTTGTAATAAGAATTAAAGAATCTCATGATATTTATCAGGCTTACCCACAGGATTCTTATGTCTGTCAAGAGACTGGCCTGAGTGCATCACAGTGAGATCACTTGCCATTGGGGGGCTGGTGTGGCACACAGTTTTGAGTTACCCTACTACATTCTTGGTAAAATTCACATAAGCACTGAGAAAATGAGAGTACCTGTGTATTCTAGCCATCTAACAGCCCTTCAATCTAAGGGTCATGTCTGTATGACACTTACTTGAGCAGAGTGGCATAGGCTAAGATACACTTTTTGTTAGTTAATTGCCCTGAGGTCTCTTCTGTTGTCAGGCAACATCCTTGCAGGCAATGGGAGCAGTGGTCGGACATTATCCAAGTAGAAATTTGGAGACTGAGAGTTAATGAGGAAGCTACTTGGAGTGGAGGAATCTGTAGGCACCATAAATACTGAGTCATTGAGAGCATAACTCTTAACGGTTTCAGGTGAGATACCCACAGTATTCTTGTATATGGCTCCTAGGTCACTAAGGATTGGGGAATTGTTTAACGGCAAATACTTTAATGCCGAAATATTGAAAATAAAACTTATGAGATATGTTTTGAAAACACTTGGTTGAGGATAGAGAAAAAGAACAAGATGTAAGTCACCTGAAAATCATGTAGTAATCACTAGGGAATCATGCAGAGGTCAAGTGACACTTTGCGGGATTCATGCGGGGATCAAAGAAGACCCCATAGAAATCTGGTGTCTACCAGATGACTAGTCTTCTTGCTGTGGCCATAGGTTTTTGCTTTACTTTGTAGAATGAACCAGGCTTCAGAGTGAAACATGTTTCACTTGAGTTTACCTTTTAAATGAGAATGTTGTGGTGTTGTTTTTACAAATATCTGCCTAATTTACCCTACTTCCAGCAGAGGACTGCGTCCTAAGCCGTGGACTTCCATCGACTTTTTTTTTTTCCTACCAAGAAGGTCTCGTTACCATATACCAAGTCCTCCACCTAAGGATCTGTTAAGTAAAGTTAGAGTAGATTCTGTGGGCCACGATCTCCAATCTACATGTGGAAAATAGGAGCAAAGCTCGTCCGTGACTCCAAGCACCCCAATCGATTTCCTTAAAGAATAGTCTAGGATTTGTGTCAGGTTTCTTATTGCCACACTACCTTCTCTTACCAAAGAAGTGGTTTGGTGCTGTAAGTTATGGTCTTCTTTCGATAATTGTCAAAAAGGAACATTGGGGATGCGGCACCAACTTGTGCTGAATGTACCGTTAAGATGGCCCAGCGTTGGTGCCATCAGCCCAATTTTTATTGTAAATGCTTTAAATGGAGGACAGTCTTGGAACTGTGAATCGAGTATTCCATTCTTTCTCCTCCTAAGAGATGAGAGCTTGGTTCTGTAGGCCAAGGTCTCTACAAGAGTTTCTGGTAACAGGGGCCAGGCTGGGTGTTTGTGGGACTAGGTTTCAGTCTAGACTTTGTTACCAATTGAATGATCTTGACATTTGAGCCTGGGGATGTCACTAGTTCCTTTCAGGTGGTCCAGGTTTTGAGCAGATTTCCACAGTTTCTGTTCTAGTTTCTCTTCTATAAAGAAGGCTTTTGCTCTGAGCCTAGGACTCCAGGTAACATTTCTTTAGAGAGGAGAGGCTTGGGAATGTGCGCATATGCCACCCCTTCAGTCTATGCCAGGGAAAGTCAGAAGAAATGCTGTGGGCTGATTTCTCAGATTTACTTCCTAGAATAGGGATAGGTATTCGAAGTGCAAACCAAAATCAGCACAATGGCTGCTAATAGGAAATGCAGGCAGGTGGCAAGGTTTTAGGTCTCGAGATAAGACTCTCTTACATGAGGACAGGCTTGCCCTGTGGGTTAAGTTCTTCTTTCTACTAGTTTTCAGAGAGGACAGGTTTTGTGCCTTGGGCCAGTGTCACCAATCCACATCATCACAAGGGAAGAGGATATTGTGCTTCTTTTGTAGTGCATATCAATTGAGAAAATTCACATAAACACTGAGAAATTATTATTATGCGTGGAATAAAAGGAGACTGTGATAGACTTTGAATTGACCTCCAATCGAATGTCATGTCCACATTACAAATCTTACTTCAGGTCAATGTTATATGCGGGCAATCAACGATTTTTAATTCACCTCTGATTTTGTCTGCTTGTCAGGAAAACTGCCTTATCGTGGAGGTGGCGGTCGCACATTGGCAACATTGATAATTGAAGCCAAGTGTGCTGTGAGGAAGTGACTAGATAATGGTGGAAACAATAGCCAACATTTTGCTGTATTGTAGAAAACTGTTGAGTCATTGTGAGGATATCTCTTGATGGTGGAAAGAACGGCTGCCTCAGAATTTCTTTATAGCAAACCTCAGACTACAAATTTTGAGAGGGACTGGCTTAATCACCATAGAAAGAAAACTGAGATATTGACATTGAGGTTTTTTTTTTTTTTTTTAACATATTCTGAAAAGGCTTGTTTTAGTCTAGCAGTGGAAAATGAGGTGGAAGTCACCTGGAAATCTCATAACAAGAGTTAAGGAATCCCATAATATTCACCTGGCTTACTCACAGTATTCACATGACTGTCAAGCAAGTGGCTTGAGACCATCACAGAAAGATAATGTGACATTGGAGTGATAATGTGGTGCACACTTTTGAGTAACGCTTATATATTCCTTAGTAAAATTCACATAAGCACTGATAAAATGAGAATACCTGTGTAACATAGCCACCTACGACCCATCAATCGAAAAATCATGTCTGCATGAGAAGATTTGCTTGAATACAGAGGCATAGGCTCACACACACTTGTAATTAGTGAACTGCCCTGAGGTTTTCTCTGTGGTCAGGCAACATGCTTGAAGACAATGGGTGCTGCGGTCGCACATTAACCACGGTGAAATTTGGAGACTGAGACTGAATGACAAAGCTACTTTAGAGCAGTGGAAACTATAGGCACCATTTTGCTGTATTGTAGCAAAAATGCTGAGTCATTGTGAGCATAACTCTTAACAGGTTCAGGTGGAACTCCTGCACTATTCTTGTATGCGAACCTTAGGCTACTACAGTCGAGAGGAAATTGCTTAACGGCCAATGTATCAATTCTGAAAATTTGAAAATAAGAACTTATGAAACATGTTTTGATAACACTTGATTGAGGTTACAGGAAAAAAAATAAGGTGGAAGTCACCTGAAAATCATGTAGCAATCATTAGAGAATCACACGTAGGGCAAGTGAACATCTTGTGGGATTTTCGTTGGGATCAAGAAAGCCCCCGTAGGAATCTGTTGTCTACCAAGGGACTAGTCTAGTTGCTTTGTGCATAGGGTTTTACTTTATTTCTTGGAATGTAACAAGCTTCAGACTGTGAAATGTTTTGCACTCGTTTTCCTTTTAAATGAGACGGCATGATGTTGTGTATTCCAAAATCCATCCGACTTACCCTAGTTTGAGCAGAGGTCTGGTTCTAGGGTCATGGACTTTAATCAACTTTTTTTTCTTACCAAGAAGGTCTTATTCCAGTGTGCCAAGTCCCCATCTAAGGATCCGTTAAGTAAAGTTAGGCTACATTTTGTGGACCAAGCTCTCCACTTTACCTCTTGGGTACAGGAGCAATTCCTGGCCATGATTCCAAGCTCCCCAATTGAGTTCCTGACAAAACAGTTTAGGCTTTGTCTGGGTATCTTAGTGTCCACACTTCTTTCTTTTACGAGGGGAAAATCTTGGTGCTGTGAGTTATGGTCACCTTTCAAAAATATTCAAAAAGGAAAATTAGTGACGTGGAACGAGGTTGTGCTGAATGTACTGTTAAGATGACACAGGATTGGTGTCATTGGCCCAATTTTTATTGTAAATGCTTTAAGTGGAGGACAGTCTTGGAGCCATGCACTAAGTCCTCCATTCTTTCTCCTCCAAGGAAATGACAGCTTGGTTCTGTAGGCCAAGGTGTCCACAAGAGTTTCTGGTAGCAGGGTCAGGTTTGATGTTTGTGGGCCTACATCTGCAGACTAGACTTTGTTACCAATTGGATGGTCTTCACATTGTGGAATTGAGGCTTTAACTAGTTCTTCTTAGGTGGTCCGGGCTTGGTTCAAATTTCCGAATTCTCCATTTTATTAATTTTTCATAAATAAGGCTTATGTTGTGAGCCTGGGACCCCAGGCCACATTTCTTTACAGAGTACTGGCTTGGGACTGTGGACTTATGCTACCCCTTCAGTCTATGTTGGAGAAAGTCAGAGGAAATGTTGTGGGCTAATTTCTCATATCTACTTCCTGGAAATAGGGGTAGATATTAGACCTGAAAACTAAGGTTAACACTCTGATTCCTAATTAGAAATGCAGCCAGGAAACAAGGTTTTAGGTCTAGAGATAAGAATCTTTTACATAAGGACAGGCTTGCCCTGTGGGTTAAGTTCTTCTCTCTACTAGTTTTCAGAGAGGACAGGCTTAGTGCCTTGGGTCCCAGTCTCCCTTATACTTTTTGTCAGGAAAAGAGAGAATTTGTGCCTTGAGCCTGTGGCACCAATCCACATAATCACAAAGGAAGATGATGTTGTACTCCTTTTGTAGTGACGAGTGCATGTCAATTGAGAAAATTCACATAAAGCCAGATAAATCATTAGTGTGCGTGGAAGAGAAAGTGGCCAAGACTGACTCCGAACTAACTTTCAATCAAATGTCATGTCCAAATTATAAATATTACTTGATGTCTATGCGGGCAGTCAATGATTTTTAATTCACCTCTGGTTTTGTCTGCTTGTCAGAAAAACTGCCTTATGGCCGTGGAAGTGGTGGTCGCACATTGGCAGCATTGAGAATTGAAGCTTAGTGCGCTATAAGGAAGCGACTGGATAGCAGTGGAAACAATCGCCACCATTTTGCTGTATTGTAGGATAAATGCTGAGTCATAGTGAGGATAGTTCTATGGTGTGAAGAATGGCTACCTCAGAATTTCTTTATAGTAAAACTCAGAATACAAATTCTGAGAGGGACTGGCTTAACCACAATGGAAAGTAATCTGAGATGCTGACATTGAGGCTATTTTTTCAGCGTGTTCTGAAAAAGCTTGTTTTAGCCTAGCAGTGGAAAATGAGGTGGAAGTCATCTGGAAATCTCATAACAAGAATTATGGAATCTCA
>NW_011888989.1:802642-803708 GCF_000151845.1 Pteropus vampyrus | reverse complement strand
TTTCAGCGTGTTCTGAAAAAGCTTGTTTTAGCCTAGCAGTGGAAAATGAGGTGGAAGTCATCTGGAAATCTCATAACAAGAATTATGGAATCTCATGATATTCACCAGACTTACCCACGGGATTCACGTGACTGTCAAGAGAGTGGCCTGAGTGCATCACAGGGCAATCACGTTACATTTGGGTGATGGCGTGGAGCTTACTTTTGAGTTACCCTTCTACATACCTTGGTAAATTCACATGAGCTCTGAAAATGAGAGTATCTGAGTAACATAGCTACCTAAAGGCCTTTCAATTGGAAGGCCATGTATGCTTGAGAAGACTTACTTGAGTAGAGCGGTGTAGGCTAACACACACTTGTCATTAGTTAACTGCCCTGAGGTTCGTCTGTGGTCAGGCAACCTGCTTGAAGGAAAAGGGAACAGTGGTCGCACATTAACCACGTTGAAATTTAGAAGCTGAGTCTCATCGACGAAGCTACTTTAAAGTGCTGGAAACTGTAGCCCTCATTTTGGTGTATTGTAGAAAAAATGTGAGTCATTGTGAGCTTAATTAACTCTTAATGGCTTCAGGTGGGACACCCACACTATTTTTCAATGTGGACCTTAGGCTCCTACTGTCGAGAGGAATTGCTTATCGACCAGTGTCTCAATGCTGAAATATTGAAAATGAAAGATCATGAGACAAGTTTTAAAAACACTTCTTTGAGGATAGGAGAAGAGGAATAATGTGGAAGTCACCTGAAAATCACATAAACAATCAATAGGGAATCACATGGAGGTCAAGTGAACACCTGGCTGGATTCGCCTGGGTATCAAGGAAGACCCCGCAGGAATCTCTTGTCTACCCTGTGACTAGTCTCGTTGGTATGGCCATATGTTCTCACTTTACTTCTTAAAAAAAACAAACGGCTTCAGAGTATGAAACATTTTGAACTCGAATTTACCTTGTAAATGGGACCAGCGTGGTTTCGTGTTTTCTAACATCCACCTAGCTTTCCCTAGTTCCAGCAGAAAACTGGGTCTTGGGCCATGGACTTCCATCTATTTCTTTTCTTTCTTTTTTTTT
>NW_011888989.1:802282-802592 GCF_000151845.1 Pteropus vampyrus | reverse complement strand
TTCCCTAGTTCCAGCAGAAAACTGGGTCTTGGGCCATGGACTTCCATCTATTTCTTTTCTTTCTTTTTTTTTAACCAGGAAGATCTTGTTACCATGTGCCAAGTCCATCACCTAAGGATCTGTTAAATAAAGTTAGGCTAGATTCTGTGTGCCAAGGTCTCCACTCTACTTCCTGGAAAAAAGAGCAATGCTTAGCTGTGATTCCAAGTTCCCCAATCAAGTTCCTTACAAAACAGTTCAGGCTTTATGCTAAATTTCTTAATGCCAACACTTTCTCTTTCCAGGGGAGAGGCTTGGTGCTATAAGTTCT
>NW_011888989.1:800138-802232 GCF_000151845.1 Pteropus vampyrus | reverse complement strand
GTCACCTTTCAATTATTTTCAAAAAGGAATAAAGATTACATGTGACAATGTTGTGCTGAATGTACTGTTAAGATGACACAAGGTTGGTGTCATCAGCCCAATTTTTATCCTAAATGCTTTAAAGGGAGGACAGTCTCGGAGCCGTGCACCGAGTCCTCCATTCTTCCTTCTCTAGGAGATGACAGCTAGGGACTGTAGGCCAAGGTGTCCACAAGAATTTTTGGTAGCTGGGGCCTAGCTTGATGTTTGTGGGCCTAGGTCTTCAGACTGGACTTTGTTATCAATTGGATAGTCTTGACGTTCTGGGAATGGTGCTTTAACTAGTTCTTTTTAGGTGGTCCAGGCTTGGTGCAGATTTTCATAAACTTTGTTCTAGTTTTTTTTTTTTTTTTTCCCATAAAGAAGGCTTTTGTTGTGAGCCTGGGACTCCAGGCAACATTTGTTTACAGAGGAAAGTCTTGGGACTATGTGCTTACGCCACCTCTTCAGTCTGTTTTGGGGAAAGTCAGAAGAAATGCTGTAGGCTAATTTCTCAGATCTCCATTCTCAATGTCCATATCTCTGTTTTTTTCCTTGGTGGTTAAGCCAGTTCCTCTCAGAATTTGTAGTCTGAGGTTTGCTATGGAGAAATTCTGAGGCAGCCGTTCTTTCCACCATCAAGTGGTATACTACCAACAAATCAATATTTTTCCTATAATACAGAAAAATAGCGGCTATTGTTTCAACCACTATCCAGTCACTACCTCACAGTACACTCAGGCTCAATTTAACGATGCCAGTTTGCGACTGTTGCCTCCACAAACGTAAAGCTGTTTTCCTGACAAACAGACCAAACTAGAGATGAATTAAAGATCATTGACTGCTCGCATATACAGTTGACTTCAAAGTAGTTTTGTAATGTGGACACAGCATTCGTTTGGAGGACAGTTAGGAGGCTGTCTCAGCAACCTTCTGCTCCATGTAGACTAATGACTTCTCAGAGTTGATGTCAATTTTTTCAGTGATATGAAGGATCACTACATCATCCTCCCTTGTGAAGATATGGATTGATGGCACAGGCTCAAGGCACAAGGCCTGAATTCCTTTAAAAAAGTAGAAGGGAGACTGGCACCCAAAGCACTAAGCCTGTCCTCTCTGATAACTAGTAGATAGAAGAACTTAATTCAAAGGGCAATCCTGTCCTCATGTAATTTGAGTCTTATCTAGAAACCTAGAATCTTCTCTCATGCCTCTATTCCCTATTAGGAACCAGGGTGGTGACCTTTTAGCAGTTCCTATCAGTATGCCAATTTACAGGAAGTAGATCTGGGCAATTAGCCCACAGCATTTCTTTCGACTTTCCTTGACATAGACTGAAATGGTGGCGTAAGTTTAAATTCCAAGGCTGTTCTATGTGAATAAATGTTGCCTTGAGCCCTGGCTCAGTGCAGAAGCCTTCTTTAGGAAAGGAAAAATAAAACAGAGAGTATGGAAATCTGAACCAAGCCTGGACCTCCTAAAAGAAAGCAGTTAAACTCAGGAGCACAACGTGAAGATCATCCAATTGGTAACAATATTCATTTGAAGACGTAGGCCAACAAAGATCCAGCATGTCGCCTGCTACCTGAAACCATTGTGGACACTTTGGCCTACTGAATTAAGCTGTCATCTCCTAGGAAGAGGAAGAATGGAGGACTCGGTGCATAGTTCCAAGATTGCCCTCCCTTTAAAGTATTTACGATTGAAATTAGGCCGGAGACATCAACCTGTGTCATCATAACAGTACATTCATTCCAAATGGGTCCACTTCACCAATTTTTCTTTTAGACAGTTATTGAAAGATGACCAAACCTTACAGCACCAAGCCTTTTCTCTGGTAATAGAACATAGTTTGGGCACTAAGAAACCTGGATCAAAGCATGAACTATTTTGTAAGTTACTCAAATAAAGAGCCTGAAATCACGGCCAAGCATTGCTTTTATTTCCAAAGAGTAGAGTGGAGATCTTGGCACACAGTTCTAGCCTAATTTTACTTGACAGATCTTTAGATAGAGGACGTGGCACAGAGTCACAAGTCCTTCTTGGTTGAAAAAATGTCGATGGAAGTCCATGGCC
>NW_011888989.1:796947-799022 GCF_000151845.1 Pteropus vampyrus | reverse complement strand
GTTCTTTTTGCAATGAAGAAGTATCTTCACAACGAATCAGCATTTTTCCTATAATAAAGCAATATGGCAGCTATGGTTTCAAATGCTATTCATTCGCTTCCTCACAGCACACTCAGGCTCAATTATAAACACAGCCAATGTACGACTTCTGCCTCCAGTGACATAGGCAGTTTTCCTGAAAAACAGACAATAGTAGAGGCAAATTAAAGATCATTGACTGCCGCATATACTGCTGACCTCACATAAGATTTGTAATGTGGAAATGACATTCAATTGCAGGTCAGCACAAAATCTGTCTCGGGCACCTTCTGTTCCATGTATACTAATGATTTCTCAGTGTTGATGTGAATTTTCTCAGTGATATTCACTCATCACTTCAAAAAAGCACTACATTATCTTCCTTGTGAGGATGTGGATTAGTGACCTGGGCCCAATGCACAATGTCTGTCTTTTCTCAACAAAAAGTAGAAGGGAGACTGCAAACCAAGGCACTAAGCCTATCCTCTCTGATAACTTAAATCACAGATAGGATAGTAGTAGATTGGATAACTTAAACAACAGGCCTAGACTGTCCTCATGAAATTTGAGTCTTATCTTGAAACCTAGGAACTTCTCTCCTCCCTGCATTTCCTATTGGGCCCAGTGTGCTGTCCTTGGTTGCAGTTAAAATCCCCACCTCTTTTCCCAGAAAGTAGATTTGAGAAATTAGCCCAGATTTTCTCTGACATAGACTGAAAGGGTAGCGTAAATCCACAGTTTTAAGCCTGGTTTCTGTGAACGAATGTTGCCTGAAGTCCTTGTCTCAAAGCAAAAGCCTTCTTTAGGGAAGAAGAAATAAAACTGAGACTGTGGAATTCTGAACCAAGCCTGGACCTCCTAAGAGGACATAGTTAAGCCCAACCCACAACGTCTGATCATCCACTTGGGAACACTGTCCAGTCTCAAGACCTAGGTCAACAATCATCCAGCCTGGCCCTTGTTACCTGAAACTCTTGTGGACACCTTGGCCTATAGAACCAAGCTGTCATATCCTAGAAGGAGGAAGAATGGAGGACTCGGTGCATGATCCAAAACTGTTTTTCCTTGAAAACATTTCCAGTAGAAATTGGACTGATGGCACCAAATCTGTGTCATTATAAAAGTACATTCAGCACAACCTGGTCCCACATCACCATTTTTCCTCTTATTGAAAAGTCAACATAACTTGCAGCACCTAGCCTTTCTTTAGGTAAGAGAAGGTAGTGTGGGCACTAAGGAACCTGGCCAAAGCCTGGACTGTTCTTTCAAAAACTTGACTGGGGAGCTTGGAATCCCAACCAAATATTGCTCCTATTTCTAAGAAGTAGAGTGTAGACCTTGGTCCACAGGATCTGGCCTAACTACATAATGAATCTTTAGGTAGAAGTTTTGGTGAATAGTCACAAGACATTCTTCGTAGGTAAAGAAAAGTTGTTAAAAGTCCTTTGCCAAGGCAGCTGTCCTCTGCTGGAAATGGGGTAAGTTGGGTGGATGATTGAAAACAGAACAGCACGCCAATCTCATATATAAGGTAAACTCGTTTGCAATATGATTCAGGCTCTGAAGCCTGGTTCATTCTATGAAGTAAAGTGAAAATTACAGCCAGAGCAACAAGACTGGTCATTTCATAGATACCAGATTCATGCGGGGTATTCCTTGATCCCCATGTGAACTCCAACAGGTGTTTACTTGATCTCCATGTGATTCCCTAGTGATTTCTAAGTGATTTTTAGGTGGTTTCCACCTTATTTGTCTTCCCCTATTTTTAAACAAGTGTTTTCAAAACTTTTCTCATGAATTCTTATTTTCAATATTCAGCATTGAGTCTTTGGCCTTTAAGCAATTCCCTGTCGACAGTAGTGACCAAATGTCTGCGTGAAAGAATAGTGTGGTAGTCCCACATGAAGCCATTCAGAGTTATATTCACAATGACTCAGCATTTTTGCTATAATGAGGCAAAATGGCGCTTACAGTTTACACCGCTTTAAAGTACATTTGAAAGCAAACTCAGCCTGCAAATATCAACGCAGTTAAAATTCGACAGCAGCTTCCATTGT
>NW_011888989.1:777569-796897 GCF_000151845.1 Pteropus vampyrus | reverse complement strand
GAATCCCAACCAAATATTGCTCCTATTTCTAAGAAGTAGAGTGTAGACCTTGGTCCACAGGATCTGGCCTAACTACATAATGAATCTTTAGGTAGAAGTTTTGGTGAATAGTCACAAGACATTCTTCGTAGGTAAAGAAAAGTTGTTAAAAGTCCTTTGCCAAGGCAGCTGTCCTCTGCTGGAAATGGGGTAAGTTGGGTGGATGATTGAAAACAGAACAGCACGCCAATCTCATATATAAGGTAAACTCGTTTGCAATATGATTCAGGCTCTGAAGCCTGGTTCATTCTATGAAGTAAAGTGAAAATTACAGCCAGAGCAACAAGACTGGTCATTTCATAGATACCAGATTCATGCGGGGTATTCCTTGATCCCCATGTGAACTCCAACAGGTGTTTACTTGATCTCCATGTGATTCCCTAGTGATTTCTAAGTGATTTTTAGGTGGTTTCCACCTTATTTGTCTTCCCCTATTTTTAAACAAGTGTTTTCAAAACTTTTCTCATGAATTCTTATTTTCAATATTCAGCATTGAGTCTTTGGCCTTTAAGCAATTCCCTGTCGACAGTAGTGACCAAATGTCTGCGTGAAAGAATAGTGTGGTAGTCCCACATGAAGCCATTCAGAGTTATATTCACAATGACTCAGCATTTTTGCTATAATGAGGCAAAATGGCGCTTACAGTTTACACCGCTTTAAAGTACATTTGAAAGCAAACTCAGCCTGCAAATATCAACGCAGTTAAAATTCGACAGCAGCTTCCATTGTGTTCAAGCAGATTGCGTGACCACAGATGAAACCTAAGGTAAGCTATCTAACAACAGCGTGTTCACCTCTGCCATCGTCCTCAAGCGAATCTTCTCACTTAGACATGACCTTTCTATAGACGTGTCATTAGGTGGCTATGTTATATAGACACAATCATTTCTCAGTGGTGATCTGAATTTTACCAAGGACTGGAGAAGGGTAACTCAAAAGTGAGCACCACACCATCATCGCAATATCACATGACTCTCTTTGAAGCCCTATGGCCTGTCTCTTAAGGGTCACAGGAATCCTGCTGAGAAGCCTCGTGAGTATTGTGAGATTCCCTAATTCTTTTTAAGAGATTTCCAGGCAACTTCCACCTCATTTGCCTTAGTAGGCTAAAATAAGCCTCTTCAGAACACTTTGATAAACAACCTCATGTCAAAATCTCAGTTTTCTTTTCTTGGTGGTCAAGCCAGTCACTCTCAGAATTTGAAGTCTGAGCTTTGGTATAGAGAAATTCTGAAGAGCCGTTCTTTCCACCATTAAGTGGTATCCTCACAATGACTCAGCATTTTTCCTACAATATAGAAAATTGGCAGCTATCGTTTCCACCACTATCCAGTCGCTGCCTCATAGCACACTCAGGCTTAATTATCAACGCCGCCAATGTGCTACTGTTGCCTCCACGAACAAAAGGCAGTTTTCATGACAAACAGATCAAACTAGAGGCGAATTAAAGATCAGTGATGGCATGCATATACAGGTGACTTCAAATTAGATTTGTAATATGGACACGGCATTCAACTGGAAGACAGTTAAGTGTGTGACTCGGCCACCTTCTGCTCCACATAGATGACTGACTTCTCAGTGTTGATATGAATTTTATCAGAGATATGAACTTGTCCTTACAAAGGGAACACTATATCATCCTTCCTTGTGAGGATATGGATTGGTGACACAGGCCGAAGGCACAAGGCCTGTCTTTTCCTAAGAAAAAGTAGAATGCAAACTGGGACCCAAAGCACTAGGCCTGTCCTCTTTGAAAACTAGTGGATAGGAGAACTTAATCCAAAGTTCTCATGTAATTTTAGTCTTATCTAGAAAACTAGGACCTTGTCTCCTATTGGAATTTCCTATTGGGATACAATGTGCTCTCCTTGGTTGCAGATACAATCTCTACCACTATTTACAGAAAGTAGATTTGAGAAATTAGCCAAGAACATTTCTTACGACTTTCTCCGACTTAGACTAAAGTGGTGGTGTAAGCTCACAGTTCCAAGCCCTTTCTCTGTGAACAAATTTTGCCTGGAGCCCTTGCTCAAAGCAAAAACCTTCTTTAGGGAAGAAAAAATAAAACGGAGACTGTGGAAATCTGAACCAAGCTTGGACCTCCTACGAGGACATAGATAAAGCACAGGCCCACAACGTTAAGACCATTCAAGTGATAACAAAGTCAAGTTTCAAGACCTATCTAGGCCCACAGTCATCTAGACTGGCCCGTGTTACCTGAAACACTTGTGGACACTTTGGCCTATAGAACCAAGCTGTCGTCTTTTAAAAGGAGAAAGAATGGAAGATTTGGTGCACATCTCCAAGACTGTACTCCCTTGAAATAACTTACGATAGAAATTGGGCTGATGGCACCAACCCTGTGCCATCATAATAGTACATTCAGCACAACCTGGTCCAACGTCACCAATATTCCTTTTAGACAATTATTGAAAAGTGACCATAGTTTGCAGCGCCAAGTTTTCTTTCTGGTAAGAGAAGGTAGTATGGGCACTAAGAAACCTGGCCCAAACCTGGACTATTCTTTGAAAACTCTTTAGGGAAGCTTGGCCACAGATTCTAGCCTACCTTTACATAACGAATCTTTAGGATGAGGTCTTTGCAAATGGTCACAAGACATTCTTGGAAGAAAAAGAAAAGTTGTTGGAAGTCTATGGCTTAGAATACAGTCCTATGCTGGGACTGGGGTAAGATGGGTGGACGTTTGAAAATACAACACCACGACAATCTCATATATAAGGAAAATTCGTTTGCAATACGATTCATGCTCTGAAGCCTGGTTCATTCTACAAAGAAAGTAAAAACATACGGCCACTGGAACAAGACTGGTCACTAGTTAGATATCTGATTAGTGTGGGTTATCCCTTGATCCCCATGTGAATTCTACCAGGTGTTTCCTTGAACTACACACGATTCCCTAGTGATCTCTAAATGATTTTTAGGTGATTTCCACCTTAATCCTCTTCCCCTATTTTCAAACAAGTGTTTTTAAAACTTGTCTCATAAACTCTTATTTTCAATATTCAGCGTTGAGTCTTTGGCCTTTAAGCAATTCCCTGTTGATTGTAATGGTGAAATGTCCGCATAAAAGATTAGTGTTGGTGTCCCACTTGCAGTCATTCAGAGTTATACTCATAATAACTCAGTATTTTTGTTATAATACAGCAAAATGGCTCTTACAGTTTACACCGCTCTAAAGTAGCTTGGTCAAGCAGACTCAGCCTCGAAATATCAAAACACTTAATGTTCGACAGCAGCTTTTATTGTGTTCAAGCAGGTTGCCCGAACAGAGATGAAACCTAAGGCCAGATATCTAACAACAATTGTCTGTTCAACTATGCCGCCATCTTCAAGCGAACCTTCTCACGCCGACATGACCTTTCGATTGGAGAGCTGTTAGGTGGCTATGTTACACAGACACTATCATTTTCTCAGTGGTTATCTAAATTTCAAGGAATAGAGAAGGGTAACTCAAAAGTGAGCACCACACCATCAACCCAATATCACCTGACTTTCTGTGAAGCCCTCATGAGAATGCCCCAGGGAAGCCTCGAGAGTATTGAGATTTCCTAATTCTTGTTACGAGATTTCCAGGTGACATGCAGCTCACTTTCCTCTGCTAAGCTAAAATAAGCCTCTTCAGAACACGTTGATTGAACAGCCTCAAGGTCAATATCTCAGCTTTCTTTTTTGGGTGGTTAAGCCAGTCCCTCTCAGATCTTGCAGTCTCTGGTTTGGTATACAAAAGTTCTGAGGCAGTCATTCTTTCCACCATCCAATGGTATCCTCACAATGACTCAACATTTTTCCTACAATACAGAAAATGGTGGCTATTGTGTCCACCATTATCCAGTAGCTACCTCACAGCACACTCTGGCTCAATTATCAATGCTGCCAATGTTCTAAGGTTGCCTCCACTAACATAAGGCAGTTTTCCTGACAAACAGACAAAACTAGAGGTGAAACAAAGATTATTGTCTGCCCGCATACATCATTGACTTCAAATTAGACTTGTGATAATATTCAATTGGAGGACATTTAGGAGGCTGTCTCAGCCCCTTTCTGCTCCAAGTAGACTGAAGACTTCTCAGTGTTGATGTGAATTTTCTTAGTAATAATCAATTGTCACTACAAAGGGAGCACTACATCATTCTCCCTTGTGAAGATATGGATTGATGACACAGGCCCAAGGCACAACGGCTGTCTTTTTCTAACAAAAAGTAGAAGGGACACTGGGACCCAAAGCCCTAAGCCTATCCTGTCTAAAAACTAGTAGATAGAAAAACTGAATCTAAAGCCTGTCCTCATATAATTTGAGTATTGTCTAGAAACCTAAGACTTTGTCTCCTGCCTCTCTTTCCTATTAGGAACCAGGGTGCTGATTTTGGTTTTGCAGTTCCAATCTCTACCTTTATTTCTAGAAAGTAGATCTGAGAAATTAGCCCACAGCATTTTTTCTGACTTTCTCCGACATAGACTGAAATGGCGGCATAAGCCTAAGGTCCAAGCATGTTTTCTGTGAACAAATCTTGCCTTGAGGCCTGGCTCAAAACAAAATCCATCTTATGGAAGAAAATATAAAACGGAGACTATGGAAGTCTGAATCAAGCCTGGACTACTTAAAAAGAAGAAGTTAAACTCAGGGCCACAACGTCAAGATCATCTAATTGTTAACAATATCCAATCTGAAGACCTAGGCCCACAAACATACAGCCTGGCCCCTGCTACCTGAAACTATTGTGGACACCTTGGCCTACAGAATCAAGCTATCATTTCCTAGCAAGAGGAATAATGGAGGACTCAGTGCATGGTACCAAGACCATCCTCTCTTAAAAGTATTTATGATAGTAATTGGGCAGACACCAAACTGTGTTCTCATAACAGTACATTCAGCAGAAACTGGTTCCACATCACCAATTTTCCTTTTAGACAATTGTTAAAAGGTGACCGGACCTTTCAGCACCAAGCCTTTTTCCTGGAAATAGAACATACTGAGGGTACTAAGAAACCTGGATCAAAGATGAACTGTTTTGTAAGTTACTCGATTGAAGACCCTGAAAACACAGCCAAGCATTGTTTTTATTTTCAGGATGTAGAGTGGAGACCTTGGTACTCAGAATCTAGCCTCACTTTACCTAACAGATCTTTAGATAGAGATCATGGCACACGGTCACATACCTTCTTGATAGGAAAAAATGTCGATGGAAGTCCATGGCCCAGGACCCACTCTTCTGTTGGAACTAGGGTAAGTTGTATGGACATTTGAATACACAATACCACGCCGGTCTCATTTACAGAGTACATTCGAGTGCAAAACATTTTACAACCTGAAGCCTGATTCATTGTAAGAGGGAAGGTGAAAACCTCCAGCCACAGCAAGACTAGTCATCTGGTAGACACCGGATTCCTGCAGGTTCTTCTTTGATTCCCACTTGAATTCCTCGAGGTATTCACTTGAACTCCATGTAATTCACTGGGGATTACTACGTGATTTTCAGGTGACTTCCACCTTATTCCTCTTCCCATATCCTCAAACAAATGTTTTCAAAACATGTCTCATAAACTCTTCAATATTTCAGCATTGAGTCATTGGCCTTTAAGCAATTTCTTTTTGACAGTAGTTGGCTAATGTTCACCTTCAAAAATAGCATAGATTTTTCCACCAGAACCATTATGATCACAATAACTCAGCATTTCTCCTACATTACAGCATAACGGCACTTAGAGTTTCCACCGCTCAAAGGTAGCTTCGTCATTCAGAATGAGCCTCTAAATTTCAATGCAGTTGATGTGTGACTGCTGTTCCCATTGTGTTCAAGCAGGTGGCCTGACCAGAGATGAAACCTCAGGGTAGTTCCCTAACCACAAGTGTATGTTAGCCTATACTACCAACCTCAAGCAAGTCTTCTCATGCAGACATAACCTCTCAATTCAAGGGCTTTTAGGTGGCAATGTTACACAGGTAATCTAATTTGCTCAGTGCTTATGTGAATTTTACCAAGAAATGTAGAAGGATGACACAAAAGTGAGCAACAAACCATCACCTCGATTTCACGTGATTTTAATGATTTAGCTCAGGACAGTCTCTTCCTCATCAGGTGAATTCCCCAGAATAGCCTCGTGACTATCGCGAGATTTCCTAATTCTTGGTATAAGATATCCAGGCGACTTCAACCTCATTACCTCTGCTAGGCTAATATAAACCTTTTCAGAATACGTTGAAGAAACTTCCTCAATGTCAGTATCTCAGCTTTTTTTCCATATTGCGTAAGCCAGACTCTTGCAGAGTTTTAGTCTGTGGTTTGATATGGAGAAATTCTTAAGCAGCCATTCTTTTTGCAATGAAAAGGTATCCGCACAATGACTCAGCATTTTTCCTACAATAAAGCAACATGGCAGTTATGGTTTCAACCGCTATACTATCGCTTCCTCACAGCACACTGAGGCTCAACCTTGAAATCAGCCAATGTGCGACTTTTTCCTCCATCAACATAGGCAGTTTTCATGACAAAGAGATAAAAGTAGAGGCAATTAAAGATCATTGACTGCTCGCAGAAACTGTTGACCTCACATAAGATTTGTAATGTGGACGTGACATTCGATAGGAGGTCAGTACGAAGTCTGTTTCGGCCACCTTCTGTTTCACGCATACTAATATATTCTCAGAGTTGATGTGAATTATCTCAGTTATAGACACTTGGCACTTCAAAGAAAGCACAACTACAGTTTTTCTTGTGAAGATGTGGATTAGTGACAAGGTCCCAAGGCACAGACCTTTCTTTTCCTTACAAAAAGTAGAAAAGAAACTGGGAACCAAGGCACTAAGGCTATCCTTATTGAAAATTAGTAGATAGAATAACTTAAACCACAGGACAAGTCTGTCCTCATGAAATTTGAGTCTTATCTCGAAACCTAGGACTTTGTCTCCTACCTGCATTTCCAGTGTGCCATCCTTGGTTGCAGTTACAAACCCTATCCCTATTTCTAGGCAATAGATCTGAGAAATTAGCCCACAGCATTTCTTTCGACTTTCTGTGACATAGACTGAAATGACGGCATGAATCCACATTCCAAGCCCGTTTTCTGTGAACAAAATGTTGCCTAGAGCCCTGGTTCAAAGCAAAAGCCTTCATTAGAGAAGAAAAAATAAAACAGAGACTGTGGAAATCTGAACCAAGCCTGGACCCCCTAAAAGGAAGCAGTTAAACTCAGGCCCACAAACATGCAGCCTGGCCCCTGCTACCTGAAACTATTGTGGACACCCTGTCATAGAGTAGGAAGTTGTCATCTCCTAGCAGGAGGAAGAATGGAGGACTTGGTGCACGGTTAAAAGACTGTCCTCCCTTTAAATTATTTACAGTTGGAATTGGGCCAAAGATACCAACCTGCGTCATCATAACAGTACATTCAGTACAAACTGGTTTCACGTCACCAATTTTCTGTTTATACAATTATTGAAAGGTGACTACACCCTACAGATCAAGCCTTTCCCCTGGTAATAGAACATAGTTTGGGCACTAGGAAAACTGGATCAAAGACTAAACTGTTTTGTAAGTAACTTGACTCAAGAGCCTGGAAGCACGGCCAAGCATGGCTTTTATTTCCAGGAAGTAGAGTGGAGACCTTGGCCCACAGAATCTAGCCCGACTTTACTTAATGGATCTTTAGATGGAGGATGTGACACATGGTCACAAGACCTTCTTGGAAGGCAAAAATATCGGTGGAAGTCTATGGCCTAGGACCCAGTCTTCTGCCAGAACTAGTGTAAGTTTGTGGATGTTTAAATACACAACACCACAATGGTCTCATTAACTTGAGTGTACGCTCAAGTGCAAAACATTTCACAAACTGAAGCTTGATTCATTATAAGAGGGAAGGTCAAAATCTCCAGCCACAGTAACAAGATTAGTCAGTCACCTGGTAGACACCAGATTCCTGCAGGGTCTTCTTTGATCCCCGTGTGAATCCCTCCAGGTATTCATTTGATCTCCATGTAATTCCCTGGTGATTACTATGTGAGTTTCAAGTGACTTCCACCCTATTCCTCTTCCCCTGTCCTCAAACAAGTGTTTTCAAAACACATCTTATAAAATCTTCTTTTCAATATTTCTGCATTGAGTCACTGGCCTATAAGAAATTTCTTCTTGACATTAGTAGCCTAAGGTTCGCCTACAAGAATAGCATTGATCTTCTACCAGAATCCTTAAGGGTTATGCTCACAATCACTCAGCAATTCAGCTACAATATAGCATAATGGTGTTTAGAGTTTTTTCTGCTCAAGGGTAGCTTCGCCATTCGGACTCAGTCTCCAAATTTTAACATGGTTAATGTGTGATAGCATTGTATAACCAGGTCGCCTGACCAGAGATGAAACCTTAGGGCAGTTACATAACGACAAGTGCGTGTTATCCTGTGCCACTGTTCTCAAGCAAGTCTTCTCTTGCAGATATGGCCTTTTGATTGAAGGGCTATTAGGTGGTTATATTTCACAGGTATTCTTATTTGCTCAGTGCTTCTGTGAATTTTATCAAGGAATGTAGAAGGGTGGCATTAAAGTGAGGGCCACATCATCTCCCCAATTTCGCCTGACTTTCATGTGTTGCCCTTAGGCCAAACTCTTCCTGGTCATGTGTCTCTCACAGGAATTCCTCATGAGTATTGCGAGATTTCCTAATTCTTGCTACAAGATTTCCAGGTGACTTCCACCTCCTTACCTCTGCTAGGCTAATAAAAGCATTTTCAGAACACTTTGAAGAAACTGCCTCAATGTCAATATCTCAGTTTTGTTTCCTTTTTGGTTAAGTCAATCTCTCGCAGTATTTTAATGTGTGATTTGATATAAAAAAATTTTTAAACAGCCATTCTTTTTGCAATGAAGAGGTATCTTCACAATGACTCAGTATTTTTCTGAAAATAAAGCAGTATGGCAGCTATGGTATCAACGACAATCTATCCGCTTCCTCACAGCACACTCAGTCTTAATTATGAACGCAGTTACTCTGTGACTTCTGCCTCCACTGACATAGGCAGTTTTCCTGAAAAACAGACAACAGGAGAGGTGAATAAAAGATGATTGACTGTCTGCATATACCGTTGACCTCACATAAGATTTGTAATGTGAACATGACATTTGATTGGAGGTCAGACAGAAGTCTGTCTTGGGCACCTTCTGTTCCATGAATACTAATGATTTCTCAGTGTCAATGTGAATTTTCTGTGATATTCACTCGTCCCTTCAAAGAAAGCACTACATCATCTTCCCTTTTGAGGTTGTGGATTGGTGACATGGGCCCAATAAACAATGCCCGTCTTTTCCTAACCAAAAGTAGAAAAGAGAATGGGAACCAAGGCACTAAGCCTATCCTCTCTGGTAACTTAAACCACAGATAGGATAATAGTAAATTGGATAACTTAAACAACTGTGCAAGACTGTCCTCCTGAAATTATAGTCTTATCTCAAAACCTAAGAACTTGTCTCCAGCTTGCATTTTCTATTGGGATCCAGTGTGCTGTCCTTGGTTGCAGTTACAATCCCTAATTTTATTTCTAGAAAGTAGATTTGAGAAATTAGCCCAGATTTTCCCTGAAATAGACTGAAAGGGTGGCATAAGTCCACAATTCTAATCTTGTTCTCTGAGAACATATGTTGCCTGAAGTCCTTGTCTCAAAGCAAAAGCCTTCTTTAGGGAAGAAAAAATAAAATGGAGAGTGAAAATTTGAACGAAGCCTGGATGTCCTAAAAGAACATAGTTAAAGGCTAGGCCCACATCAAGACCATCCAATTAGTAACAATGTGCAGTCTCAAGACCTAGGCACACAAACATCCAGCCTGGCCCTTATTAACTGAAACTCTTGTGGACACCTTGGCATATAGAACCAAGCTGTCATCTCCTAGGAAGAGGAAGAATGGAGGACTCGGTGCATGCCTTCAAGACTGTACTTCCTTGAAAGCATTTACGATAGAAATTGGGCTGATGGCACCAAACTTATGTCATCATAACAGTACATTCAGCACTATCTGGTCCCACATCACCAATTATCCATTTAGACAATTATTGAAAGCTGACCATAGCTTGCAGAACCAAGCCTTTCTTCTGATAAGAGAAGGTAGTATGGGCACTAAGAAACCTGGCTAAAACCTGGACTGTTCTTTAAAAACTCGATTTGGGAGCTTGGAATCACAACCAACTGTTGCTCCTATTTCTAGTAAATAGAGTGGAGTCTTGGCCCACAGAATCCAGCCTCCTAAACTTCAAAACGAATCTTTAGGTAGTGGACTTGGCAAACGGTCACATGACATTCTTGGTAGGATTAGAAAATTTTGTTGTTAGTCCATGGCCTAGGAGGAAATCCTCTGCTGGAACTGGGCTTAGTTGTGTGAACGTTTGGGAAAAAACAAAAACAAAAAACACAACACCACACCAATCTGATATATAAGGTAAACTCATTTCCAATAAGATTCATGCTCTGAAGCCAGGTTCATTCTACAAAGTAAAGTAAAAACCTACAGTCACAGCAACAAGACTGGTCACTTGGTACATATCAGATTCGTGTGTGGTATTCCTTGATTTCAATGTGATTTCCACCAGGTGTTTACTTGACCTCTCAGTGAATCCCTAGTGATTTCTAAGTGATTTTCAGGTGATTTTCACCTTATTCCTCTTCCCCTACTTTCAAACAAATGTTTTCAAAACTGTTCTCATTAACTTTTATTTTCAATATTCATCATTGAGTTATTGGCCTTTAAGCATACCCTGTTGATATTAGTGACCAAATGTCCACATAAAAGTATAGTGCGGGAGTCCCACATAAAGCCGTTCAGAGTTATACTCATAATGACTCAGCATTTTTGCTATAATACAGCAAAATGATGCTTACAATTTACACCACTCTAAAGTAGCTTGGTCAAGCAGACTCAGCCTCCAAATATCAACGCAGTTAATGTATGACAGCAGCTTCCATTGTATTTAAGCAGGTTACCTGACCACAGATGATACCTAAGGCCAGTTATCTAACAATTGTCTGTTAAGCTATGCCGCCGTCCTCAAGCTAACCTCATTCACAGATTGACCTTTCCATTGAAGGGCCATTATGTGGCTTTGTTTCACAGACACTACCATTTTCTCAGTGGTTATCTGAAAATTACCAAGGAATGGAGAAGGGTAACTCAAAAGTGAGTGCCACACCATTAATGCAATATCATGTGACTCCCTGTGATGCCCGCAGGCCTTTCTTTTGACGGTCCTGTGAATCCCACAGGGAAGCCTTGTAGTATTGCAAGATTCCCCAATTCTTGTTATGAGATTTCCAGGTGACTTCCCCCTCACTTTCTTCTGCTAGGCTAAAATAAGCCTCTTCAGAACACGTTGATGGAAGAGCTCAATGTCAATATCTCAATTTTCTTTCCTTGGTAGTAAGCATGTCTCTCAAAATTTGTAGTAGGAGGTTTTGTATAGAAAAAGTCTGAGGCAGCCGTTCTTTTCTCCATCAAGTGGTATCTTCACAATGACCCAGCAATTTTCCAACAATACAGAAAAATGGCGGCTATTGTTTTTACCACTATCCAGTTGATGCCTCACAGCACACTCAATCTCAATGATCAATGCAGACAATGTGAGACTGTTGCCTCCACCATCATAAGGCAGGTTTCCTGACAAACAGACCAAACTAGAGGCGAATTAAAGATCATTGATTGTCCGCATATACTGTTGACTTCAAATTAGATTTGTAGTGTGGACACGACATTCAATTGGAGGACAGTTAGGAGGCTGTCTCGGCCACCTTCTGCTCCACGTAGACTAATGCTTGTTCAGTGTGATATGAATTTTCTCAGAGATATGCACTTGTCACCTCAAAGAGAGCACTACATCATCCTCTTTTGTGAGGATATGGATTGTTGCATGGGCCCAAGACACAGTCCTGTCTTTTCCTAACAAAAAGTAGAAGGGAGACTGGGACCCAATGCACTAAGCCTGTCCTGTTGGAAAACTAGTACACAGGAGAACTTAATCCAAAAGGAAAGTCTGTCCTTATGTAATTTGATTCTTATCAAATTACGTCTCCTGCCTCTATTTCCTATTAGGATCCAGGGTGCTGACCTTGGTTTTGCACTTTCGATTCATATCACTATTTCCAAAATGTAGATCTGAGAAATTAGCCCATAGCATTTCCTCCAATTACTCTGACATACTGAAATAGTGACTTAGGCCCAAGTTTTAAGCCAGTTTTCTGTGATCAAATGTTGCCTGAAGTTCTGCTCAAAGTGAAAGCATTCTTAAAGAAAGAAAAAATAAAACGGAGACTGTGAAAATATGAACCAAGCCTGGACCATCTAAAAGGAAGCAGTTCACCTCAGGGACACGATGTCAATATCATCCGATGGGTAACAATATCCAGTCTGAAAACCGAGGCCCACAATCATCTCACCACAATGTGAGACTGTTGCCTCCAGACTGTTGCCTGGCCTCCACTACCTGTACCTATTTTGGACACCTAGGCATACAGAATCAAGCTGTCATCTCCTAGTAGGAGGAAGAATGGTGGATTCGTTGCACAGTTCCAAGACTGTCCTCCCTTTAAAGTACTTTCGACAGAAATTGGGCTGAAGACACCAGCCTTTTCACCATAACAGTACATTAAGCAAAAAAGGGTTCCACGTCACCTATTTTCTTTTTATACAATTATTGAAAGGTGACCATACCTTATAGCACCAAGCCTTTCCCCTGGAAATAGAACATAGTTTGTGCACTAAGAAACTTGGATCAAAGCATGAACTCTTTTGTAAGTTTCTTGATTGGAGAGCCTGGAAGCATGGCCAAGTATTGCTTTTATTTCCAGAAAGTAGAGTGGAGACTTTGGCATGCAGAATCTAGCCTAACTTTACTTAACAGATCTTTAGATAGAGGACATGGCCCTCGGTCACGGTGGAAGTCCATGGCCCAGGACCTCATCCTTGGCTAGAAGTAGGGTAAGGTGTGTGGATGTTTGAGTACACAACACCATGATAGTCTCATTTACAGGGTACACTCGAGAGCAAAACATTTCGCAAACTGAAGCCTGATTCATTGTAAGAGGTAAAAGTGAAAGCCTACAGCCACAGCGACAAGATTAGTTACCTGGTAGACACCAGATTTCTTCAGGTTCTTTCTTGATCCCCACGTGAATCCACCCAGGTATTCACTTGACTCCATGTAATTCACTCTTGATTACTATATGATTTTCAGGTGACTTCCACCTCACTCATCTTCCTGTGTCCTTAAACAAGTGTTTTCAAAACATGTCTCATAAACTCTTCTTTTTAATATTTCAGCATTGAGTCATTGGCCTTTAAGCAATTTCTTCTCGACAGTAGTAGCCTAAGGTTCATCTTCAAAAATATCATGGCTCTCCCATCAGAATCATTAAGGATTCTGCTCACAATGACTCAGCATCTCTGCTATAATAAAGCTTTAAGGCGCTTAGAGTTTCCACTGCTTTAAGTTAGATTTGTCAGTCAGACTCAGCCTATATCTTTCAAGGTGGTTGATGTGTGATCACTGCTCCCATTGTATTCAAGCAGGTTGCCTGACCAGAGACGAAATCTCAGGGCAGTTACCTAATGTCAAGTGTGCGTTAGCCTATGCCGATGTCCTCAAGCAATTCTTCTCATGCAGACATGACTTTTCTATTGAAGGGCTGTTAGGCGGCTTTGTTACACAGGTAATCTTATCTTTTTAGTGCTTACATGAATTTTACCAAAAATGTATAAGGGTGACTCAAAAGTGAGTGCCACACCAACACCCCAATTTCAAGTGATTTTCGTGTGTTGACTTCAGGCCAGTCTCTTTCTGGTCATGTGAATCCCATGGGAAAGTCTCGTGAGTATCACGAGATTTCCAACTCTTGGTATGAGATTTCCAGTCGACTTCCACCTCATGACCTCTACTAGGCTAATACAAGCCATTGCAGAACATGTTGAAGAAACCTCCTCAATGTCAGTATCTCAGCATTTTTTCCACATTGGTTAAGCCAGTCTCTTGCAGATTTTTTGTCTCTTGGTTTGAGATAGAGAAATTTTACGCAATAGTTCTTTTTGCAATGAAGAGGTATCCTCACAATGACAGCATTTTCCTACAATAAAGCAATATGGCAGCTATGGTTTCAACCACTCTTTAATTCACTTCCTCACAGCACACTCAGGCTGTTATGAATGCAGCCAATGTGCGACTCTGCCTCCACTAAATAGGCAGTTTTTCTGACAGACAAATTAGAGGCGAATTCAAGATTATTGACGGCCTGCATATACCGTTGACCTGATACAAGATTTGTAATGTGTACATGACATTCGATTGGAGGTCAGTATGATGTCAGTCTTGGCCACCTTTTCTTCCACCCATACTAAATATTTCTCAGTGTTGATGTGAATTTTCTCAGTTATATGAACTCGTCATTTTAAAGAAAGCACTACACCATCTTCCCTTGTGAGGATGTGGAATAATGACATGGGCCCAAGGCACAAGGCCTGTCTTTTCATAACCTAGAGTAGAAGGGAGGTGGGAAACAAGGCACTAAGTCTATCCTCTCTGAAAACTAGTAGATAGGATAACTTAAACCCAGGGCACATCTGTCCTCATGTAATTTGAGTCTTATCTTGAAACCTAGGACCTTGTCTCCTGCCTATAATTCCTGTTGGGTTCTAGTGTGCTGTCCTTGGTTACACTTACAATCCCTACCTCAATTTCCAGAAAGTAGATTTGAGAAATTAGCCCTGATTTTCTTCAACATAGACTAAAAGGTTGATGTAAGGCCACAGTTTCAGGCCTGTTCTCTGTGAACAAATGCTGCTTGAAGTCCTTGTCTCGAAGCAAAACTCTTCTTTAGGGAAGAAAAAATAACACAGAGACTCTTAAAATCTAACCAAGCCTGGACCTCCTTACAGATCTAGTTAAAAGTAGTCCCACAATGTCAAGACCATGCAATTGGTAACAATGTCCAGTCTCAAGCCCTAGGCCCACAAACATCCAGCCTGGCCCTTGATACCTGAAACTCTTTTGGACATCTTGGGGTATAGAGCCAAGCTGTCATCTCCTACCTAGTAGGAGGAATAATGGAGGACTCGGTGCATGCCTCCAAGACTGTCCTCCCTTTAAAGATTTTACAATAGAAATTGGGCCGATGGCCCCAACTCTGTTTCATCATAACAGTACCTTCAGCACAACCTGGTCCCACGTTGCCAATTTTCTTTTAGACAATTATTGAAAGGTGACCATATCTTACAACACCAAGCCTTTCTTCTGGTAAGTGAAGGCAATGTGGGCAATCAGAATCCTTCCAAAATTGGACTGTTCTTTAAAAAACTTAATTGGAGAGCTTGGAATCACAGCAAAGTATTGCTCCTATTACCAGAAAGTAGAGTGGAGACCTTGGCCCACAGAATCTAGCCTAACTTTCCATAATGAATTTTTAGGTAGAGGTCTTGGCAATCGATCAGAACACATTTTTGTTAGGAAAAGAAAAGTCGTTGGAGGAGGCAGTTCACTGCTGCAACTGGGGTAAGTTGGGTGGACGTTTGAAAACACAACACCACGCCAATCTCAAATATAAGGTAAACTTGTTTGTAGTATATTCATGCTCTGAAGTGTGGTTCATTCTACGAAGTAAAGTGAAAACCTATGGTCACTGTAGATACCAGATTAGTGCGGTGTATTTCTTGATCTGCATGTGAATTCTACCAGTTGTTTACTTGATCTCCGCATGATTCCCTAGTGATCTCTAAGTGATTTTCAGGTGATTTCCACCTTATTGCTCTTCCACTATTTTCAAACAATTGTTTTCAAAACTCATCTCATTAATTCTTATTTTCAATATTCAGCATTGAGTCTTTGGCCTTTAAGCAATTCCTTGTCGACAGTAGTGGCCCACGGTCTGTATAAAATAATAGTGCTGTAGTCTCACTTGAAGCCGTTTAGAGTAATACTCACAATGACTCAGTATTTTTGCTATAATGAGGCAAAATGGCTCTTACAGTTTACACTGCTCTAAAGTAGCTTCATTAAGCAGAATAAGATTCCAAATATCAACGCAGTTAATGTTCGACGGCAGCTTCCATTGTGTTGAAGCAGGCTGCTT
Source organism: Pteropus vampyrus (assembly GCF_000151845.1). NCBI lineage: Eukaryota > Metazoa > Chordata > Mammalia > Chiroptera > Pteropodidae > Pteropus > Pteropus vampyrus. The sequence goes on along the minus strand of NW_011888989.1, from coordinate 780,751 downwards.
GACCACACATGAAACCTAAGGCCAGTTATCTAACAATAATTGTCCTTTCACTGATGCCGCCATCCTCAAACATACCTTCTCACGCAGACACAACTTTTCGATTGAAGGGCCATTACGTGCCTATGTTTCAAGACACTATCATTTTCTCAGTAGTTATCTAAATTTTACCAAGGAATGGAGAAGGGTAACTCAAAAGTGAGTATCACACCATCGACCCAATATCTCGTGACTCCCTGTGATGCCTCAGGCCTGTGTCTTGATGGTTTTGAATCTTGCAGTGTAGTCTCCTGATTATCGTGAGATTCCCTAAATCTTTTTACGAGATTTTCAGGTGACTTCCACTTCACTTTCCTATGCCGCTTTAAAATAAGGCTCTTCAGAACACATTGATGGAACAGCCTCAATGTCAATACCTCAATTTTCTTTCCTTGGTGGTTAAGCCAGTCCCTTTCAGAATTTGTAGTCTGAGGATAGGTATAGAGAAATTCTGAGGCAGCTGTTATTTCTGCCTTCAAGTGGTCTCCTCACAATGACTCAGCATTTTCCTACAATACAGAAAATTGGCGGCTACTGTTTTCACCACTATCCAGTGGTTGCCTAAGAGCACCCTCAGGGTCAATTATAAATTCCACCAGTGTGCGACTGTTGTCTCCAGAAATATAAGGCAGTTTTCTTGACAAACAAACCAAACTAGAGGTGAATGAAACATCATTGACTGCCCATTTGTAACGTTGACCTCACAGAAGATTTGTAATGTGGAGATGACATTCGATTGGAGGTCAGTACGAAGTTTGTCTCGGCCACCTTCTGTTCCACGCATACTAATGATTTCTCAGTGTTGATGTGAATATTCTCACTTATAAGCACTTGTCACTTCAAAGAAAACACTACATCATCTTCTTTTGTGAGGATTTGGATTGGTGACATGGGCCCAAGACACAAGGCCTGTTTCTTCCTATCAAAAAGTAGAAGGGAGACTGAGAATCAAGCAACTAAGCCTATTCTCTCTGAAAACTAGTAGATAGGATAACTTAAACCACAAGGCAAGACTGTCCTCATGTAATTTGAGTCCAATTTCTTGAAACCTAGGATCTTGTCTTCTGTTGGCATTTCCTGTTGGAATCCAGTGTGCTGTACTTGGTTGCAGTGACAATCCCTTCCTCTATTTCCAGAAAGTAGATTTGAGAAATTAGTTCAGAACATTTCTTATGACTTTCTCCAACATAGACTGAAAGGGTGACATAAGCTCAAGTTCCTAGCCTGTTCCCTGTGAACAAATGTTGCCTGAAGTCTTTGTCTCAAAGCAAAAGCCTTCTTTAGCAAAGAAAAAATAAAACGAAGACTGTGGAAATCTGAACCAAGCCTGGACCATGTAAAAAGAAGTAGTTAACTCAGGGCTACAATGTCAAGATCATTCAATTGGTAATAATATTCACTCTGAAGACGTAGGCCCACAAATATTCAGCTTGGCCTCTGCTACCTGAAACTACTGTGGACACCTTTGCAAATAGAACCAAGAGCTCAGGTCCTAGGAGGATCAAGAATGGTGGGCTTGCTGCATGCCTCCAAGGCTGTACTTCTTCAAAGTATTTATGATAGAAATTGGGCCGATGTCACCAACCCTGAGTCATCATACCAGTACATGCAACACAACCTTGTCCCACGTCATCAATTTTCCTTTTAGACAATTATTGAAAGGCACCATACCTTACAACACGAAGCCTTTCCCCTGGTAAGAGAACATAGTTTGGGCACTAAGAAACCTGGATGAAACTGAACTGTTTTGTATGTAGTTCGATTGCAGAGCCAGGAAGCAAAGCCAAGTATTGTTTTAATTTCCAGACAGTAGAGTGCAGACCTTGGCACACAGCATCTAGCCTAACTTACTTAAGAAATCTTTAGATAGAGGTCATGGCACAGTGTCACAAGACCTTCTTGGTAGGAAAAAGTCCGTGGCCCAGCACCTGGTCCTCTGTTGGAACTGGGGTAAGATTTGTAGATGTTTGAAAACACAACACCATGCTAATCTCATATATAAGGTAAACTCGTTTCCAATATGATTCATGCTCTGAAGCCTGGTTCATTGTACAAAGTAAAGTGAAAACCTACGGCCAGAGCAACAAGACTGGTCACTTGGTAGATACCAGATTGGGGCAGGGTATTCCTTGTAAAGCAGGTGAATTCCACTAGATGTTTACTTGAACTCTATGTAATTCCCTAGTGATTTCTAATTAATTTGAAAGTGATTTCCACCTTATTCGTCTTCCCCTATTTTCAAACAAGTGTTTTCAAAACTCTTCTCATAAATTTATTTTCAATATTCAGCATTGAGTCTTTGGCCTTTAAGCAATTTCCTGTTGATGGCAGTGGCCAAAGGACCGCATAAAACAATAGTGCAGGAGTCTCCCATGAATCCGTTCACAGTTATACTCACAATGCCTCAGCATTTTTGCTATAATACAGCAAAATGACGCTTAGAGATTACATTGCTCTAAAGTAGGTTCATCAAGCAGACTCAGACTCCAAATATCAATGCAATTAATGTTCGACAGCAGCTTCCATAGCATTCAAGCAGGTTGCCTGACTACAGATGAAATCTAAGGCCAGTTATCTAACAACAATTGTCTGTTCACCTATACAACCATTCTCAAGCGAACCTTCTCACACAGACGTGACCTTTCGACTAAAGGGCCGTTAGGTGGCTATGTTAAACAGATACTCATTTTTCTGTGGTTATCTAAATTTACCAAGGAATAGAGAGTAACTCAAAAGTGAGCACCAGACCATCAACCGAATAACACGTGACTCCATGTGATCCCCTCGGCCTTTCTCTTGACGGTCACGTGAATCCCACAGGGAAGCCTTTTGAGTATCGCAAGATTCCCTAATTTTTGTTACTTGATTTCCAGACGACATCCACCTCACTTTCCTCTGCTAGGCCAAAATAAGCCCCTTCAGAATACGTTGATGGAACAGCTTCAATGTCCATATCATGGTTTTCTTTCCTTGATGTTAACAGTGTCCCTCACAGAATTTTTTGATGTTTGTTATAGAGAAATCTGACGCAGGGGTTCTTTCTGCCAAAAGTGGTATCCTCACAATGACTAAGCATTTTTCCTACATTACAGAAAAATGGCAGCTATTATTTTCACCACTATCCTGTTGCTGCCTCACAACACACT
>NW_011888989.1:762153-777168 GCF_000151845.1 Pteropus vampyrus | reverse complement strand
ACAGCTTCAATGTCAATATCTCAGTTTCCTTTCCTTGGTGGTTAAGCTAGTCCCTCTCAGAATTTGTAGTCTGAGGTTTGGTATAGAGAAATTCTGAAGTAGCCATTCTTTCCGCCATCAAGTGGTATCCACACAATGACTCAGAATTTTTTCTACAATACAGAAAAATGGCGACTAATGTTTCCACCACTATTCAGTCGCTGTTTCACTGCACACTCAGGCTCTGTTATCAACACTGCCAATGTGCGACTGTTGCCTCCATGAACATAAGGCAGTTTTCCTGACAAACAGACAAAACTAGAGGCAAATTAAAGATCATTGACTGTCCTCATATACCGTTGATTTAAAATTTGATTTGTAATGTACACACGACACGCTTGGAAGACAGTTATGACACTGTCTCGGCCACCTTCTGATCCACTTAGACTAATGACTTCTCAGTGGTGATTTGAATTTTCTCAGTGATATGCACTTGTCGCTAGAAAGGGAGCACTACATCATCCTTCTTTGTGAGGATAAGGATTGGCGACACAGACCCAAGGCACAAGGCCTGTCTTTTCTTAACAAGAAGTAAAGGGAGACTAGGATCCAAAGCACTAAACCTGTCCTCTCTGAAAACTAGTAAATAGAAGAACTTAATCCAAAGGGAAATTGTGTCCTCATGTAATTTCAGTCTTACCTAGAAACCTAGGACATTGTCTCTTGCCTCTATTTGCTATTAGTAACCAAGTTGCTTGGTTTTTGTAGATTCAATCCCTACCCGTATTTCCAGGAGGTAGATCTGAGATATGAATCCACATCATTTCTTCCAACTTTCTCCAACATAGAGTGAAATGGTGGCATGAGACCAAGTTCCAAGATAGTTTTCTGTGATCAAATGTTGCCTGGAGCCCTGGCTCAAAGCAAAAACCTTCTTAGGGAAGAAAAAATAATGCAGAGACTGTTGAAATCTGAACCAAGTCTTGACCACCTAAAAGGAAGCAGTTAAACTCAGTCTCGTCTCTGCTTCCGAAAACTATTGTGGACACCTTGGCCTACAGAATCAAGCTTTCATCTCCTAGAAGGAGGAAGAATAGAGGACTCAGGGCATGGTTCCAAGAATGTCCTGCCTTTAAAGTATTTACAATAGAAATTGGGATGAAGACCCCAACCTGTTTCATCATAACAGTACATTCAGCACAAACTGGTTCCATGTCACCAACTTTCCTTTCACACAATTATTGAAAGGTGACCATATCTTACAGCTCCAAGCCTTCTCCCTGGTAATAGAACATGATTTGAGCACTAAGAAACCTGGATCAAAGTCTGAACTGTTTTGTAAGTTACTCGACTGGAGAGCTTGGAAGCATGTCCACGCAGTGCTTTTATTTCCAGGAAGTAGAGTGGAGATCGTGGCACACAAAATCTAGTCTGATTTTATTAGATCTTTAGATAGTGGACATGGCACATGGTCACAAGACCTTCTTGGGAGGAAAAAATGTCGATGGAAGTCAATGGCCCAAGATCCAGTCCTCTGCAGGTACTATGGTAAGTTGTATGGACGTCTGAGTACCAACACCAAGCCGGTCTCATTTACAGGGTACACTCAAGGGCAAAACATTTTACAATCTGATGCCTGATTCATTGTAAGTGGGAAGGTGAAAACCTTCAGCCACAGCAACAAGAGTAGTCACCTGGTAGACACCAGATTCCTGCAGGGTCTTCCTTGATCTCTGCGTGAATCCCTCCGGTATTCACTTGTCCTCCATGTAATTCCCTGGTGATTATTATGTGATTTTTTAGGTGACTTCCACCTTATTCCTCTTCCCCTATTGTCAAACAAGTGTTATCAAAACATGCCTCATAAACTCTTATTTTCAATATTTCAACATTGAGTCATTGGCCTTCAAGCAATTTCTTCTCAACAGGAGTAGCCTAAGGTCCACCTTCAAGAATAGCGTGGATCTCCCACCAGAACCGTTAAGGATTATGCTCACAATGACTGAGGATTTCTACTACAATACAGTGTGATAGCGCTTAGAGTCTCAACCACTCTAAGGTAGCTTTGTTAGTCAGATTCAGCCTCTAAATTTCAATGTGGTTGATGTGTGACCACTGCTTCTTTTGTATACAAGCAGGTCGCCTGACCAGAGACGAAACATCAGGGCAGTTACCTATGGACAAGTGTGTTAGCCTATGCAGCCGTCCTCAAACAAGTCTTCTCATTCAGACATGACCTTTCTTTCGAAGGGCTGTTAGGTAGCTATGTTACACAGATAATCTTATTTTCTCAGTGCTTATGTGCATTTCACCAAGGAATGTAGAAGGGTGACCCAAAAGTGAGTCCCACATCATCATCCCAATTTTCATGATTTATGTTTGTTGCCCTCAAGCCTATCTCTTCCTGATCATGTGAATTGCATGGGAAAGGCTCGTCTTTATCGTGAGATTTCCTAATTCTTGGCACGAGATTTCTAGTGGAACTCCACCTCATTACCTCTGCTAGGAAATGCAAGGCTTTTCAGACATGTTGATCAAACAGCCTCAATGTCAGTATCTCAGCTATTTTTTATATTGGTTAAACAAGTCTCTCGCAGATGTTTAGTCTATTGTTTGATACAGAGAAATTCTAAAGCAACAGTTTTTTGTTTTTGTTTTTTTGTTTTGTTTTATTTTGCAATGAAGAGGTATCCACACAATGACACAGCATTTCACCTACAATAAAGTAATATGGCAGCTATAGTTTCAACTACTCTACATTCACTTCCTCACAGCACAATCTGGCTCAATTATAAACATAGCCACTGTGAGATTTCTGCCTCCATTGACATAGGCAGTTTTCATGACAAACACACAAAAGTAGAGGCAAATTAAAAATCATTGACTGCCCGCATATACCATTGACCTCACATAAGATTTGTAATGTGGACATGACATTCGTTTGGAGATCAGTATGAAGTCTGTCTCAGCCACCTTCTGTTCCATGCATACTAATGATTTCTCAGTGTTGATGAGAATTTCTTGTTATATACACCAGTAACTTCAAAGAGAGCACTAAGTCATCTTCCCATGTGAGGATATGGAGAAGTGACATTGGCCCAAGGCACAAGGTCTGTTTTTTCCTAACAAAAAGTGGAAGTGAGACTGAGAACCAAGGCATTAATCCTATCCTCTCGGAAAACTAGTAAATAGGATAACTTAAACAAGACTCATGTAATTTGAGTCTTATCTCGAAACCTAGCACCTTGTCTCCTGCCTGCATTTCTTATTGGGATCCAGTGTGCTGTCCTTGGTCACAGTTAAAATCCCTACCTCTATTTCCAGAAAGTAGATTTGAGAAATTATCCTAGGCATTTCTTATGACTTTCTCTAACATAGACTGAAAGTGTAGTGTAAGCCCATAGTTCTCAACATGTTCTCTATGAACTAATGTTGCCTAAAGTCCTTGTCTCAAAGCAAAAGCCTTCATTAAGGAAGATGAAATAAAATGGAGACTGTGGAAAACTAAACCAAGCCTGGACCTCCGAAAAGGACATCGTTAAAACACAGGCCCACAACGTCAAGACTATCCAATTGATAACATGTCCTGTCTCAAGACCTAGGCCCACCAAGACCAAGGCTGGACCTTGTAACCTGAAACTCTTGTGGACACCTTGGTCTATAGAACGAAGCTGTCATCTCCTAGGAAGAGGAAGAATGGAGGATTCATCGCATGCCTCCAAGACTGAAAAGATTTGCAATAAAATTTGGGCCGATTTCACCAACCCTTTGTCATCATAATGGTACATTCTGCACAACCTGGTTTTGCGTCACCAATTTTCTTTTTAGACAGTTATTGAAAGGTGACCATACCTTGCAAAACCTAGCTTTTCTTCTGGTAAGAGAAGGTAGTATGGGCAGTAAGAAACTTGGCCAAACCTGGAGTCGAATGGGGAGCTTGGAATCAAATTCTGGTATTGCTCCTATTTCTAGGAAGTAGAGTGGACACCTTGGCACACAGAATCTAGCCTAACTTTACAAAACAAATCTTTAGGTAGTGGACTTGGTAAAGGGTCACAAGACATTCTTAATAGAAAAGAAAAGTCATTAGAATTCCATGGCCTAGCAGGCAGTCCTCTGCTGGAACTGGGCAAGTTAGGTGGACATTTGAAAGCACAACACCATGCCAATCTCATATATAAGGTAAACTCATTTGCAATACGATTCATGCTCTGAAGCCTGGTTCATTCTACGAAGCAAAGTGAAAACCTACAGTCACAGCAACAAGATTGGTCACTTGGTAGATAACAGATTGGTGCAGGGTATTCCTAGATCAGCATGTGAATTCCGCCAGGTGTTTACTTGATCTCTGCGTAATTCTCTAGTGATTTCTAATTAATGTGAAGTGATTTCTACCTTATACTTCTTCCTCTATTTTCAAACAAGTGTTTTCAAAACTTGTCTCATAAACTTTTATTTTCAATATTCAGCATTGAGTCTTTGGCTTTTAAGCAATTCTCTATCGACAGAAATAGTTAAAGGTTCACATAAAACAATAGTGTTGAAGTTCCACATGAAGCCCTTCAGCATTATCCTTACAATGGCTCTGCATTTTTGCTATAATACAGACAAATGTTGCTTAGAGGTTACAATGCTCTAAAGTAGCTTCGTCGAGCACACTCAGCCTCCAAATATTAACCCAGATAATGTTCGATAGCAGCTTCCATTGCATTCAGGCAGGTTACCTGACCACAAAAGAAACCTAAGGCCAGTGAATTAGCAAGAATTGACTATGCCGCCATCCTCAAGCGAACCTTCTTATGCAGACATGACTTTTCGATTGAAGAGCCGTTAGGTTGCTATGTTACACAGACACTATCATTTTCTCAGTGGTTATCTAAATTTTACCAATGAATGGAGAAGGTTAACTCAAAAGCGAGTGCCACACTATCAACACAATATCACGTGCCTCCCTGTGATGCCTTCAGATGTGTCTCTTGATGGTTATGTGAAACCCGGAAAAAAGCCTTGTGAGTATCGCGAGTTTCCCTAATTCTTGTTACAAGATTTCCAGGAGACTTCCACCTCACTTTGCTCTACTAGACTAAAATTAGCCTCTTCAGAACACATTGATGGAACAGCTTCAAAGTCAATATCTTAGTTTTCTTTCCTTGGTGGTTAAGCTAGTCCCTCTCAGAATTTGAAGTCTGAGCTTTGGTATAGAGAAATTATGAAGAGCCGTTCTTTCCACCATCAAGTGGTATCCTCACAATGACTCAGTATTTTTCTACAATACAGAAATATGGCACCTATTGTTTCCATGACTATCCAGTCACTGCCTCACAGCACACTTAGGCTCTGTTATCAACACTGCCAATGTGCGACTGTTGCCTCCATGAACATAAGGCAGTTTTCCTGAAAAAAAAAAAAAGACCAAACTAGAGGGAAATGAAACATCATTTACAGCCCTCATATACCATTAACTTCTATTTAGATTTGTAATGTTGACACGGCATTTGATTGGAGGACAATTAGGAGGCTGTCTCGGTCACCTTCTGCTCCCCGTAGACTAATGACTTCTCTGTGTTGATATGAATTTTCTCAGTGATATGCTCTTGTCACTACAAAGAGAGCACAACATCATCCTCTCTTGTGAGGATATGGTTTGGTGATAGGAGCTCAAGGCACACGGCTTGTCTTCTCCTAACAAAAAGTTTAAGGGAGAATGGGACCCAAAGCACTAAGCCTGTCCTCTCTGAAAACTAGTAGATCAAAGAACTTAATTCAAAGAGCAAGCCTGTCCTCATCTAATTTGAGCCTCATGTAGAAACCTAGGATCTTGTCTCCTGCCTGTATTTCCTATTAAGAACCAGGGTACTGACCTTGGTTTTGTATTTCCAATCTTTAGCCCTATTTCTAGGAAGTAGATCTAAGAAATTAGCCCACAGAATTTCTTCCGACTTTCGTCGACATAGACTGAAATGGTGGCATAAGCCTGTTTTCTGTGAATAAATGTTCCAAGCCTGCTTTCTGTGAATAAATGTGGCCTGGAGCCCTGGCTCAAATCAATAGCCATCTTTGGGAAGGAAAAATAATGTGGAGACTGTGGAAATCTGAACCAAGCCTGGACCACCTAAAAGGAAGAAGTTAAACTCAGGGCAACAATGTCAAGATTATCCAATTGGTAACAATATCCAGTATGAAAACCTAGGCCCACAAACATCCTGCCTGGCCCTGTTACCTGAAACTCTTGTGGACATCTTGGCCTACAGAATCAAGCTGTCATCTTCTAGGATGAGGAAGAATAGAATAGTCAGTGCACGGGTCCAAGATGGTCCTCTGTTTAAAGTATATATGATAGAATTTGGACCAAAGACACCATTCTGTGTCATCATAACAATACATTCAGCACAATCTAGTTCCACGTCACCAATTTTCTTTTCAAACAATTATTGAAAGGTGACCAAATTTACAGCACCAAGGCTTTACTCCAGTAATAGAATGTAGTTTGGGAGCTAAGATACCTGGATCAAAGTGTGAACTGTTTTATAAGTTACTTGATTGGAGAGCCTGGAATCTCCGCCAAGCAATGCTTTTATTTCCAGAAAGCAGAGTGGAGACCTTGGCACCAGAATGTAGTTTAATTTTACTTACCAGATCATTAGATAAAGGACCTGGCACACAGTCAGAAGACCTTTTGGTAGGAAAAAATATCGATGGAAGTCCATGGCACAGGACCCAGTACTCTGCTGGAACTAAAGTAAGTTGTGTGGACATTCGAATGCACAACAATACGCCTGTTTCATTTACAGGGTACATCTGAGTGCAAAACATTTAACAAACTGAAGCCTGATTCATTGTAAGAGATAAGGTGAAAACCTACAGCCACAGCAACTAGACTATTCACTTGGTAGACAGCAGATTCCTGCAGGGTCTTCCTTGATCTCCACGTGAATTTCTCCAGGTATTCTCTTGACCTCCATGGATTTCCCTGGTGATTACTACATGATTTTCAGGTGACTTCCACCTTATTCCTCTTCTCCTATTTTCAAACAAGTGTTTTCAAAACACATGTCATAAACTCTTATTTTCAATATTTCGTCATTGAGTCATTGGCCTTTAAAAAACTTTTTCTCGACAGTAGTAGCCTAAGGTTCTTTTTCGAGAATAGGATGGATCCCCCAGCAGAACCGTTAAGGGTTATGTTCACAATGACTCAGCATTTCTGCTACAATACAGCATAATGGTGCTTCAACTTTTCACTGCTGTAAGGTAGCTTCGTTATTTGGACTCAGCCTCTAAATTTCAATGTGCTTGATGTGTGTTCACTGCTCCCATGTATACAAGCAGGTAGCCTGACAAGGAAACTTCAGGGCAGTTACCTAAAGACAAGTGTGTGTTACCTTATTCCGTCGTTCTCAAGCAAGTCTTCTCAGGCAGACATGAATTTTCGGTTGAAGGGCTGTTAGGTGGCTATGTTACACAGATAATCTTATTTTCTAAGTGCTGATGTGAATTTTACCAAGAAAAGTAGAAGAGTGACACAAAAGTGAGCACCAGAGCATTACTCCAATTTCAAGTGATTTTGTGTGTTGCCCTCAAGCCAGTTTCATCTTGGTCACGTGAATTCCACGGGAAATCCTCATGAGATTTCCTCATTCTTGGTATGAGATTTCCAGGTGACTTCTACCCTATTACATCTGCTAGGCTAATACAAGCCTTTCCAGAACACATTGAAGAAACTGAGTCAATGTCAGCATCTCAGCTTTTTTTCCATATTGGTTCAGCTAGTCACTTGCAGATTTTTATTCTGTGGTTTGATATAGAGAAATTCTGAAGCAGCCGTTTTCTTTCAATGAAGAGGTACCCTCACAATAACTCAGTATTTTCCTACAATAAAGAAATATGTCAGCTATGGGTTCAACCGCTATCCATTCATTTCCTCACAGCACACTCAGGCTCAATTATGAATGAAGCCAACATGTGACTTCTGCCACCACTGTCATAGGCATTTTTCCTGTCAGAGAAAAGTAGAGGCGAATTGAAGATCATAGACTGCCCGTATATACCGTTGCCCTCACATAAGATTTGTCATGTGGACATGACATTCGATTGAAAGTCAGTATGAAGTCTGTTTCGGCCACCTTCTGTTCATGCATACTAATAATTTCTCAGAGTTGATGTGAATTTTCTCAGTTACAGGCATTAGGCAATTCAAAGAAAGCACTAAGTCATCTTCCGTTGTAAGGATGCGGATTGGTTACATGGGCCCAAGGCACAAGGCTTGACTTTTCCTAACAGAAACTAAAAGTGAGACTGGGAACCAAGGCAGTAAGCCTATCTTCTTTCAAAATAGTAGATAGAATAACTTAAACACAGGGCAAGTTTGTCTTCATGCAATTTGAATCTTATCTCAAACGCTAGGACCTTGTCTCCAGTCTGCATTTCCTATTGGGATCCAGGATGCTGTCCTTGGTTGCAGGTACTATTCCTACCTCTATTTCCAGAAAGTAAATTTGAGAAATTATCCCCGATCATTTCTTACGACTTTAACCGACATAGTTTGAAAGGATGGCATAAGCCCACAGTTCCAAGCCTGTTGCCTGTGAACAAATGTTGCCTGAAGTCCTTGTCTCAAAGCCAAAGCCTTCTTTAGGAAAGAAAAAATAAAACAAAGACTGTGGAAATTTAAGCCAAGCCTTAAAGGACATAGTTAAAGCCCCGGACCACAACGTCAAGACCACCCAATTGGTATCAATGTCTAGTCTCGAGACCTAGGCCCGCAAACATCCAGCCTGTCCCTTGTTACCTGAAACTCTTGTGAACACCTTAGCCTATAGAACAAAGTTGTCATCTCCTAGGCAGATGAAGAATGGAAGACTCGGTGTACGCCTCCAAGACTGTACTCCCCTGAAAGCATTTATGATAAAAATTGGGCCGATGGCACCAACCCTGTGTCATACTAACAGTACATTCAGCACAACCTGGACTCATGTCACCAATTTTCCTTTTAGACAGTTATTGAAAGGTGACCACACCTTGCAGCACCAAGCCATTCTTCTGGTAAGAGAAGGTAGTGTGGACACTCAGAAACTTAACCAAAGCCTGGACTGTTCTTTAAAGAACTCGATTTGGGAGCTTGGAATCACAACCCAGTATTGGCCCTATTTCTAGAAAGTAGAGAGGAGACTTTGCACAGAATCTAGCCTAACTTTACATAACGAATCTTTAGCTAGAGGACTTGGCAAATGGTCACAAAACATTTTCGGTAGGAAAAGAAAAGGCATTGGAAGTCCATGGTCTAGGAAGCAGTCCTCTGCTGGAACTGGGGTAAGTTGGGTGGACATTTATAAAAACAACACCACACCAATCTCATATATAAGGTAAACTTGTTTGCAATACGATTCATGCTCTGAAGCCTAAATCATTCTACAAAGTAAAGTGAACTTCAATGGCCAGAGCAACAAGACTGGTCACTTCATAGATACCAGATTCATGTGGCGTATTACTTGATCCCCATGTGAATTCCAACAGGTGTTCACTTGATCTCCTCATGATTCCCTAGGGATTTCTAAGTGATTTTCAGGTGATTCCCACCTTATTTCTCTTCCCCTATTTTCAAACAAGTGTTTTCAAAACTGGTCTCCTAAATTCTTATTTTCAATGTTCAGCATTGAGTCTTTGGGCTTAGGCAATTCCCTGTAGACCGTAGTGGCCAATGTTCTGCATAAAAGAGTAGCGTGGGAGTCCCACATGAAGCTATTCATAGTTATATTCACAATAACTCAGCATTTTTGCTATAATACAACAAAATGGTGCTTACAGTTCACACCGCTCTAAAGTAGCTTCGTCATGGAGACTCAGTCTCCAAATGTAAATGCAGTTAATGTTCGACAGCAGCTTCCATTGCATTCAGTTTGTCTGACCGCAGATGAAACCCTAGGACAGTTATCTAACAACAGTTATCTATTCATCTATGCCACCGTCCTCAAGTGAACCTTCTCACGCAGACATGACCTTTTGATTGAAGGGCCGTTAGGTGGCTATGTTACACAGACACTATGATTTTCTCAGTGGTTAACTAAATTTTACCAAAGAATGGAGAGAGGTAACCCAAAAGTGAGGACCACACCATCAACCCAATATCAAGTGACTTCCTGTGATGCCCTCAGGCCTGTCTCTTGATGGACAGATGAATCCTGCAGGGAAGCCTCGTGAGTATTGCGAGATTCCCTAATTCTTGTGATGAGATTTCCAGGAGACTTTCACCTCACTTTTCTCTGCTATGCTAAAATAAGCCTCTTCAGAACATGTTGATGGAACAGCCTCAATGTCAATATCTCTGTTTCTTTTCTTGGTGGTTAAACCAGTCCCTCTCAGGATTTGTGGTCTGAGGATTGGTATCCAGAAATTCTGAGGCACCATTCTTTCCACCATCAAGTGGTATCCTCACAAAGATTCAGCATTTTTCCTACAATACAGAAAAATGGCGGCTATTGTTTCCAATTGCTGCCTGAAAGCACACTCAGGCTCAATTATCAACGCCGCCAATGTGTGACAGTTGCCTCAATTAATATAAGGCAGTTTTCCTGACAAACAGACCAACCTAGAGGTGAATTAAAGATCATTGACTGCCTGCATGTACTGTAGACTTCAAATTAGATTTGTAATTTGGATACGACATTCGATTAGAGGACATTTGGAAGCTCTCTCATCAACCTTCTTCTCCAAGTAGAATAATGACTTCTCAGTGTTGATGTGAATTTTCTCAGTGATATGCACTTGTCACTTAAAAGAGCACTACATCACCCTCCCTTGGGAGGATATGGATTGGTGACACTGGCTCAAGTCACAAGGTTTGTCTTTTCCTAACAGAAAATAAAAGAGAGACTGGGACCCAAAGCACTAAGCCTGTCCTTTCTGAAAACCAGTAGATAGGAGAACTTATTCCAAAGGTAAGCCTGTCCTCATGTCATTTGAGTCTTATCTAGAACGGCTGACCTTGGTTTTGCAGTTCCAATCCCTATCCATATTTCTAGGCAGTGGACTGAGAAATTAGCCCACAGCATTTCTTCTGACTTTCTGTGACATAGACTGAATAGTGGCATAAGCCCAAGTTTCAAGCCTGTTTTCTGTGAACAAATGTTGCCTGGAGCCCTGGCTCAAAGCAAAAGCCTTCTTTAGGGAAGAAAAAATAAAACGTAGACTGTGGAAATCTGAACCTAGCCTGGACCACCTGAAAGAAAGTAGTTAAACTCAGGGCCGCAACGACAAGATCATCCAATTGGTAACAATATCCACTATGAATACCTAGTCCCACAAACATCCAGCCTGGCTCCTTCTACTTGAAACTATTATGGACACCTTGGCCTACAGAATCAAGCTGTCATCTCCTAGTAGGAGGAAGAATGGAGGACTCGGTGCACAAGTTCCAATACTGTCCTCCTTTTCAAGTATTTACGATAGGAATTGAGCCAAAGACAACAAACTGTTTTATCATAACAGTACATTCAGCAAAAACTGGTTCCATGTCATCAATTTCCTTTTATACAATTATTGAAAGTTGACCCTCTGTTACAGCACAAAGCCTTTCCTCTGGTAATAGAACATAGTTTGGGCACTAAGAAACCTGGATCAAAGCATGAACTGTTTTATAAGTTATTTGAGTGGAGAGCCTGGAAGCACGGCCAAGCATTGCTTTTATTTCCAGGAAGTAGAGTGGAGACATTGGTATATTGAATCTAGCCTAACTTTACTTAACAGATCTTTATATAGAGGAAGTGGCATAAGGTCACAAGTCCTTTTTGGTAGGAAATAATGTCGATGGAAGCCCATACCACAGGGCCCAATCTTCTGCTGGAATGAGGGTAAGTTGTATGGATGTTTGAATACAAAACAAAATGCTGGTCTCATTTACAGGGTACACTCGAGTATGAAACATTTCACAAAGTGAAACTTGATTTATTGTAAGAGGGGAGATGAAAACAGACAGCAACAGCAACAAGACTAGTCACCTGGTAGACACCAGATTCCTGCAGGGTCTTCCTTGATTTCCACGTGAATCTTTGCAAGTATTCACTACAACTCCTTGTAATTTCTTGGTAATTACTACGTGATTTTCAGGTGACTTCCACCTTATTTCTCTTCCCCTACCCTCAAGTGTTTTCAAAACATGTCTTATAAACCATTCTTTTCGATTTTGCAGCATGGAGTCATTGGCCTTTATGGAATTTCTTCTCGACAGTAGTAGTCTAAAGTTCACCTTCAAGATGCATGAATCTCCCACTAGAACCATTAGGGTTATGCTCACAATGACTCAGAATTTCTCCTACAATACAGCAAAATGGCTCTTAGAGTTTCCACTGCTCTAAGGTAGCTTTATCATTCAGACTCAACCTCTAAATTTTAACGCGGTTGATGTGTGACTGCTGCTCTTATTTTATATAAGCAAGTTCCTGACCAGAGACAAAAACTCAGGGCAGTTAACGACTAGTGTGTGTTAGCCTATGCCACCGTCTTCAAGCAAGTCTTCTTATGCAGAAATGACCTTTCGAATGAAGGGCTGTTATGTGGCTATGTTACACAGATAATCTTATTTTTTCAATGTTTACATGAATTTTACGAAGGAATGTAGGAGGGTAACACAAAAGTGAGCGCTACACCATCACCCAAATTTCATGAGAGTTTCATGTGTTGCCTCAGGCCAGTCTCTTCCTGGTCACCTGAATCCCATGGTAAAGCCTTGTGAATATTGTGAGATTTCCTAACTCTTGGTATGAGATTTCAGGGCGACTTTCAACTCATGACCTCTGCTAGGCTAATATAAGCCTTTTCAGGACATGTTGGAGAAACTGCCTCAATGTCAGTATCTCAGCTTTTTTTTTCCATATTACTTAAGCCAGTTTCTCGCAGATTTTTAGTCTGGGGTTTGATATAGAGAAATTCTTAAGAAGCGGTTCTTTTTGCAAAGAGGTATCTTCATGACTCAGCATTTTTCCTTCAATAAAGTATTATGGCAGCTATGGTTTCAACCGCTTTCCATTTGCTGCCTCACAGCTCCCTCAGGGTCAATTATGAATGCAGCCAATGTGAGACTTCTGCCTCCACTGACATAGGTAGTTTTGCTGATAAACGGACAAAAGTAGAGATGAATTAATGATTACTGACTGCTCGCATATACAGTTGAACTCACATAAGATTTGTAATGTGGACATGACATTCGATTTGAGGTTATATGGAGTCTGTCTCGGCCACACTCTGTTCCACGTATACTCAGTGCTGATTTCTCAGTGCGATGTGAATTTTCTCAGTTATATGCACTCGTCACTTAAAGGAAAGCACTATATCATCTTCCCTTGTAAGGATGTGGATTGGAGACTTTGGCTCAAGACACAATGCCTGTCTTATCCCAACAAAAAGTAGAAAGGAGACTGGGAACCAAGGCACTAAGCCTATGCTCTCTGAAAACTAGTATATAGGATAACTTAAATCACAGGGAAAGTCTGTCGTCATGAAATATGAGTTCTATCTCGAAAT
This sequence comes from Pteropus vampyrus, assembly GCF_000151845.1. Lineage (NCBI taxonomy): Eukaryota > Metazoa > Chordata > Mammalia > Chiroptera > Pteropodidae > Pteropus > Pteropus vampyrus. Next base: position 763,674 of record NW_011888989.1, on the reverse strand, counting down.
CTAGGATCTTGTCTCTTGCCTGCATTACCTACTGGGATCCAGTGTGCAGTTTTAGTTTGCAGTTACAATCCCAACCTCTATTTCCAGATAGTAGATTTGAGAAATTAATCCAGTACATTTTTTACAACTTTCTACATATAGACTAAAATGGTGGTGTAAGACTACAGTTCCAAGCCTGTTCTCTGTGAACAAATGTTGCCTGGAGCCCTGGCTCAAAGCAAGAACTTTCTTATGGGAAGAAAAAATAACTCGGCGACTGTGGACATCTGAAACAAGCCTGGACCTCTGAAAAGGACATAGTTAAAGCCCAGTCACACAATGTCAAGACCATCCAATTGGTAACAATGTCCAGTTTCAAGACCTAGGTCCACAATCATCCAGCCTGGCACTTGTTAACTGAAACTCTTGTGGAATCAAGCTGTCATCGCCTAGGAGGAGGAAAAATGGAGGACTCAGTGCATGCCTCCAAACTGTACTTCCTTGAAAGCATTTATGATAGAAATCGAGCCTATGGCACCAACGCTGTGTCATCATAACAGTACATTCAGCACTACCTGGTCCCACATTACCAATTTTCCTTTTAGATATTTATTGAAAGGTGACCATATCTTGTAGAACCAAGCCTTCCTTCTGGTAAGAAAAGGTAGTGTGGGCACTAAGAAATCTGACCAAAGACTGGACTGTTCTTTAAAAAACTCGATTTGGGAGCTTGGAATCACAATCAAGTATTGCTTCTATTTATAGCAAGTAGAGTGGAGATCTTGGCTCACAGGCTCTAGCCAGCTTTACATAACAATACTTTAGGTAGAGGACTTGGTAAACAGTCACAACACATTCTTGGTAGGAAAAGAAAACTCATTGGAAGTCCGTGGCCTAAGAGGCAGTCCTCTCCTGGAACTACGGTAAATTGGTTGGATGTTTGAAAACACAACACTATGCCGATCTTACATTAAGGTAAACCCGTTTGCAATACAATTCATGCTCTGAGGCCTGGCTCATTCTACAAAGTAAATTGAAAATACAGCCAAAGCAACAAGACTCGTTACTTGGTAAAACCAGATTAGTGCGGAGTATTCCTCGATATCCGTGTGAATTCCACCATGTGTTTACTTGATCTACGCCTGATTCTCTATTGATTTCTAAATGATTTTCAGGAGATTTCCACTTTATTCTTCTTTTCCTATTTTCAAACAAATGTTATCAAAACTTGTCTCATAAACTCTTATTTTCAATATTCAGCATTGAGTTATTGTCTTTTAAGCAATTCCCTGTCAACAGTAGTTGCCAACGGTCCACATAAAAGAATAGTGCGGAGTTCCACATGAATCTCTTCAGAGATATACTCACAATGACTCAGCATTTTTGCTATAATACAGCAAAATGGTGCTTACAATTTACACCTCTCTAAAGTAGCTTCCTAAATCAGACTCGGGGTTCAAATATCAACGCAGGTAATATTCGACAGCAGCTTCCATTGCAATGAAGCAGGTTGCCTGACCATTGATGTCAGGCAAGTAATCT
>NW_011888989.1:708366-762103 GCF_000151845.1 Pteropus vampyrus | reverse complement strand
CTAGGATCTTGTCTCTTGCCTGCATTACCTACTGGGATCCAGTGTGCAGTTTTAGTTTGCAGTTACAATCCCAACCTCTATTTCCAGATAGTAGATTTGAGAAATTAATCCAGTACATTTTTTACAACTTTCTACATATAGACTAAAATGGTGGTGTAAGACTACAGTTCCAAGCCTGTTCTCTGTGAACAAATGTTGCCTGGAGCCCTGGCTCAAAGCAAGAACTTTCTTATGGGAAGAAAAAATAACTCGGCGACTGTGGACATCTGAAACAAGCCTGGACCTCTGAAAAGGACATAGTTAAAGCCCAGTCACACAATGTCAAGACCATCCAATTGGTAACAATGTCCAGTTTCAAGACCTAGGTCCACAATCATCCAGCCTGGCACTTGTTAACTGAAACTCTTGTGGAATCAAGCTGTCATCGCCTAGGAGGAGGAAAAATGGAGGACTCAGTGCATGCCTCCAAACTGTACTTCCTTGAAAGCATTTATGATAGAAATCGAGCCTATGGCACCAACGCTGTGTCATCATAACAGTACATTCAGCACTACCTGGTCCCACATTACCAATTTTCCTTTTAGATATTTATTGAAAGGTGACCATATCTTGTAGAACCAAGCCTTCCTTCTGGTAAGAAAAGGTAGTGTGGGCACTAAGAAATCTGACCAAAGACTGGACTGTTCTTTAAAAAACTCGATTTGGGAGCTTGGAATCACAATCAAGTATTGCTTCTATTTATAGCAAGTAGAGTGGAGATCTTGGCTCACAGGCTCTAGCCAGCTTTACATAACAATACTTTAGGTAGAGGACTTGGTAAACAGTCACAACACATTCTTGGTAGGAAAAGAAAACTCATTGGAAGTCCGTGGCCTAAGAGGCAGTCCTCTCCTGGAACTACGGTAAATTGGTTGGATGTTTGAAAACACAACACTATGCCGATCTTACATTAAGGTAAACCCGTTTGCAATACAATTCATGCTCTGAGGCCTGGCTCATTCTACAAAGTAAATTGAAAATACAGCCAAAGCAACAAGACTCGTTACTTGGTAAAACCAGATTAGTGCGGAGTATTCCTCGATATCCGTGTGAATTCCACCATGTGTTTACTTGATCTACGCCTGATTCTCTATTGATTTCTAAATGATTTTCAGGAGATTTCCACTTTATTCTTCTTTTCCTATTTTCAAACAAATGTTATCAAAACTTGTCTCATAAACTCTTATTTTCAATATTCAGCATTGAGTTATTGTCTTTTAAGCAATTCCCTGTCAACAGTAGTTGCCAACGGTCCACATAAAAGAATAGTGCGGAGTTCCACATGAATCTCTTCAGAGATATACTCACAATGACTCAGCATTTTTGCTATAATACAGCAAAATGGTGCTTACAATTTACACCTCTCTAAAGTAGCTTCCTAAATCAGACTCGGGGTTCAAATATCAACGCAGGTAATATTCGACAGCAGCTTCCATTGCAATGAAGCAGGTTGCCTGACCATTGATGTCAGGCAAGTAATCTAACAACAATTGTCTGTTCAGCTATGCCGCTGTCCTCAAGCAAACCTTCTCAGGTAGACATGACCTTTCAATTGAGGGTCCGTTAGATGGCTATGTTACACAAATACTATCATTTTCTCAGTGGTTATCTGAATATTACCAAGGAATGGAGAAGGGTAACTCAAAAGTGAGTGTCACACCATCAACACAATATCATGTGACTTCCTGTGATGCCCTCAGGCCTGTCTCTTGATGGTCACATAAATCCTGCAGTGAAGCCTAGTGAGTATCGTGAAATTCCCTAATTCTTGTTATGAGATTTCCAGGCATCTTCCACCTCACTTTCTTCTGCTAGGCTAAAATAAACCTTTTTAGAACACATCGATGGATCAGCCTCAATGTCAATATCTCAGTTTTTCTTTTATTAGTGGTTAAACCGGTCCCTCTCAGAATTTATAGTCTGATGTTTGGTATAGAGAAATTCTGAGGTAGCCGTTTTTCTGCCATCGCGTGGTATCCTCACAATGACTCAGCATATTTCTTACAATATAGAAAAATGGCGGCTATTCTTTCCCTCACTATCTAGTCGATGCCTCACAGTACCCTCAGGCTAAATTATCAACGCCTCCAATGTGCGACTCTTGCCTCTCCGAACATAAGCCTGTGTTCCTGACAAACAGACAAAACTAGAAGAGAATTAAAGATCTTTGACTGCCTGCATATACCACTGACTTTAAATTAGATTTGTAATGTGGATATGACATTCGATTGGAGGACAGTTAGGAGGCTGTCTGGGTCAACTTCTGTTCCACGTAGACTAATGACTTCTCAGTGTTGATGTGAATTTTCTCAGTGATAAGAACTTTTCACTACAAAGGGAGCACTACATCATCTTCCTTTGTGAGGATATGGATTGGTGTCATAGGTCCAAGACACAAGGACTGTCTTTTCCTAACAAAAAGTAGAAGGGAGTGTGGGACCCAAAACACTAAGTCTCTCCTCCGAAAACTAGTAGATAGGAGTACTTAATCCAAATGACAAGTCTATCCTCCTGCCCTATCTAGAAGCCTAGGACCTTGTCTCCAGCCTCTATTTCTTATTAGGAAACAGGATGCTGACCTTGTTTTTGCAGTTCCAATCCTTACCATTATTTCTAGGAAGAAGATCTGGGAAATTAGCCCACATATTTCTTCCGACTTTCTCTGACATTTACTGCAATGGTGGTGTAAGCCCAAGTTCCAAGACTGTTTTCTGTGAACAAATGTTGCCTGGATCCCTGGCTCAAAACACAAGCCTTCTTTAGAGAAGAAAAAATAAAACGGAGACATCAAAACTGAACCAAGCCTGGACCAACTAAAAGGAAGCAGTTCCTCTCAGGGCAATGATGTCAAGATCATCTAATTGGTAACAATGTACAGTCTCAAGACTTAGACCCACAAATATCCAGCCTTGTGTCTGCTACCTAAAGTTATTGTGGACACTTTTTCCTACAGAATTGAGCTGTCATCTTCTAGAAGGAGGCAGAAGGGAGGATTTGGTGCACAGTTCCAATTCTATCTTCCCTTTAAAGTATTTATGATAGAAATTGGACCGAAGACACCAACCTGTGTCATCATAACAGTACATTCTACACAAACTGGTTCCACATCACCAATTCTTCTTTTATATTATTATTGAAAGGGGACCTACCTCACAGCACCAAGCTTTCCTTTGGTAAGAGAATATAGTTTGGGCACTAAGAAACCTGGATCAAAGCCTGAACTCTTTTGTAAGTAACTCGATTGGAGTGCCTGGAAGCACAGCTAAGCATTGCTTTTATTTTCAGGAAGTAGAGTGGAAACCTTGGCACACAGAATCTATCCTATCTTTACTTAACGGATCTTTAGATAGAGGACGTGGCACAGGGTCACAAGACCTTCTTGGTAGGAAAAAATATAGATGGAAGTTTATGGACTAGGACCTAGTCCTCTGCTGAAACTAAGATGTGTGGACCTTTGAATAAACAACACCACGTCGGTTTCATTTACAGAGTATACTCGAGTGCAATATGTTTCACACACTGATTCGTGGTAAGAGGCAAGGTGAAAATTTACAGCCACAGCAACAAGACTAGACACCTGGTAGACACCAGATTTTTACGGGGTCTTCCCTGATCCCCATGTGAATCCCTCCAGGTATTTACTTACCTTCATGTAATTTTCTGGTGATTCCTACATGATAATCAGATGACTTTCACCTTATTCCTCTTCCTTTATACTCAAACAAGTGTTTGCAAAACACCTATCATAAACTGTTATTTTCAATATTTCAGCATTCAGTCATTGCCCTTTAAGCAATTTCTTCATGACAGTAGTAGCCTAAGGTTCACCTTCAAGGATAGTGTGGCTCTCACACCAGACCGTTGAGGATTATGCTCACAATGACTCAGCATTTCTGCTACAATAGTGCATAATGGAGCTTAGAGTTTTCACCACTCTAAGGTACCTTCCTCATTCAGATTCAGCTTGTAAATTTCAAGGCAGTTGATGTGACCGCTGCTCCCATTGTATACAAGCAGGTTGCTTGATCAGAGACAAAACCTCAGGGCAATGACCTAATGACAAGCGTGTGTTAGCCTAAGCCACTGTCCTCAATCAAGTCTTCTCATGCAGACATGATCTTTCGATTGAAGGGCTGTTAGGTGGCTATGTTTCACAGGTAATCTTATTTTCTCAGTGCTCAAGTGAAATTTACTAAGGAATGTACTAGGGTGATACAAAAGTGAGCACCACACCATAACCTCAATTTCATGTGATTTTCATGTGTTTCCCTCAGGCCAGTTATCTCTAGGTCATGTGAATCTCACGAGAAAGCCTCGTGATTATAGCGAGATTTCCTAATTCTAAGTACGAGATTTCCAGGCTACTTCCACCTCATTACTTCTGCTAGGCTAATAGAATCCTTTTCAGAATGTGTTAAAGTAACCGCCTCAATGTCAGTATCTCAGCATTTTTTCCATATTGCTTAAGTTATTCTTGGATGCTCACTTAGGCCACTATTGTCAAGATGCTCAACTTAGGCCACTACTATCAAGAGGAAATTGCTTAATGGCCAATGCATCAATGCTGAAATACAGCAAAATGACGATTGCTGTTTCCACTGCTCTCGCGTAGGTTCCTCAAGCAGATTCAGCCCCCAATTTCAAGGTAGTTAATGTGCGACAGATGTTCCTATTGTCTTCCAGCAGGTGGACTGACAACGAACAAATCCACAGTCCATTTATCTAATGAGAATTGTCTGATAGACTGCACCACTGTCAGCAAACAAGTCTTCTCATGCAGACTTGACCCTTCAATTAAAGAGCAGTGAGGTGACTGTCAGCCATGTTGTGTTACACACGGACTCTCCTTTTCTCAGTGTTTATGTAAATTTTACCAAGAAATGTAGAAGGGTAACTCAAAATTGTGCACCATACCATAACCCAATGTCATGTAATCTCCCTGTGATGCCCTCAGGCCAGTCTATTGATGGTCACATGATGCCCGTGGGGCAACCACCTGAATATCACAAGATTACTGTGCTCTTGCTATGAGATTTTCAGGTGACTTCCACATTATTTTCCTCTACTAGCCTAAAGCAACGGTTTCCAGAACACATTGAAGGAACTGCCTCAATGTAAATATCTCAATTTTCTTTTTAAGGTCGTTAAGCCAGTCCTTCTAACAATTTGTAGTCTGAGGTTTGCTATAGAGGACTTCTGAGGCAGTCGATCTTTTCGCCATGAAGAGGTATCCCCACAACTATTCAGTATTTTACCTACAATACAGCAAACTGGCTGCTCTTGTTTCCACCGCTATGCAGTCGCTTCCTCACAGCACACACAGCCTTTAGGTTTCAGCATGGCCAATATATGACCACCTCTTCCACTGCCATAAAGCAGGTGTCCTGGAAACAGGCAAAACCTGAGGCAAATTAAAGATTATTGTCTGGCCGCATATACCGTTGACCTCAAGTAAGTTTTGTAATGTGGACATAATATTCGATTGGAGGTCAGTTAGGTGGCTATCTCAGCCACCTTCTTTTACCGAGAGACTACGTTTTCTCAGTGTTTATGTGAATTTTATCAAATGATATTCCTCCGTCATTCCAAAGGGAGCACTATGTCATCACGGTCTCTCACATGATCTCCCTGAGTTTCAAACAGGCCAGCCTCTTCATGGGCAGATGATTCCCGCAAAGTGTCATGTGATCCTGTTGTGACCCCACGGGCACTGGTTTCGAGTTAACACTGTCTAATGTTGAACAGATTAGGCTAAAACGTACTCACACTACAAACAACATAGACCCTGTGATGGAAACTAATCTGCATTGCATGGCTCATTGTCCAAAGCTGTCTATACTTACAGAAAAGAAAGGAGACCTCCGTTCATGGTAACAGCACTGTCTTCCCTTCAGATAATGTAGAATGGAGACCCGGGCCCATGACACAACACCAGTCTCTTCCTAACAATAATGCAACGGAGCCCTGGTCTAAAGACACAAGCCTGTCCTCAATGAAAATTAGTAGAATGCAGAACTTAAACTACAAGACCAGTCTTTCATCTAGTAAGATATTCTTTCTTGAAGAACTAGAACCTTGGTTCCATGTTTAGAATTTCTCTTAGGAGTGAAAATGGTGACTTTGGCTTTCAGTTCCAATCCCTTCACCTGTTCTAAGAGGTACAGCTGAGACCTTATTCCACAGCCTTTCTTTTGTCTTTTCCTAACAGACGGAAATACTGGCCTGGGACCCCGGCTCTAAGCCTGTCCTCTGAACGATGGTTGAGTAGTGTCCTAGGAACACAGCAACAAGCCTGTCTTTATGGAAAGGAAACTAGAATGGAGACTTAGTCCTGTGACACCAATCCTGGACTCTCCTCACAGGAACTAGAGTGCAGTTCCAGACTCCCAAGGTCAAGACCATCTAACCGATAACAGACTAGATGAAAAAACTACTCTCACTACACTGAAGGTAGCCATTGTGAACAGAAACTCATGTATTGCATGGCCCACAAACAAAGCTCTCTTCTCTGAACAAAAGGAAGAATGGAGGCCTCCATTTGTACCAGCAACACATTCTTTCTTCAAAAGGATGCGGATGTGGTGGAAAGGAAAAGATGTGGAGTCATGGGCCCAAAGCACAAGCCTGTGTTTCCCTAACAATAAGTTCAGGGATACTGGGACTCATGATAATATAACTGTCCTCTCTAAAAAGTAAGAGAGAGAAGAGTTTACCCCACAGAGTAACCATGTCCTCAGGTAAGAGAAGCTTAACTCAAGACGTAGGACCTGGAATTCTAAGCAGGAACCATAGTGCTGACCTTGGTTCGCAGTTCCAATCCCTTCCCCTATTTCAGGAATGTAGAACTGAGAAATCGGCCAACAGCATTTCTTCTGTCTTTCCTTAAAAGAGACCTAAGAGGTGGCCAGGGCCTATGATTCTAAGCCTGTCCTCTCTGAACAAATGTTGCCCTGAATCCTAGACACTCAGCAACAAGCTTTCTTTATAGAAGAGAAATTAGAATGGAAGCTGTAGAAATCAGCACCAAGCCTGAACCTCCTCTAAAGAACTAGTTGACAGCTCCGGTCCCACAAGGTCAAAATCATCCAATTAGTAACAAAGTCCAGACTAAAGATCTAGGCTCACATAATCCAGCATGGACTCTGCTACCAGAAACTCTTGGGAAGGCCTTGGCTCCCAGAAACAAGATGTGATCTCCTAGGATGAGGAATTATTGAGAATTCAATTCATGGCACAATACTGTCCTCCCTTTAAATCATCAACGTTAGAATTTTGGGCCAATGGCACCAACATTGTGTCATCCTAAAAGCCCATTCAGCACAACATTGTCCCACATCATTGTACCCTGGTAAGAGAAGGTAGTGTGGGCACTTAGAAACTTGGCACAAGGCCATGACTTTTTTTCAGGAACTCATTTGGGGAGCTTTGAGCACAGCCAAGCATTGTTCCTATTTCCAGGAAGTAGAGTGGAGACCGTGGGGGCACAGAATATAGCCTAAATATTCATAATGAAACATTTGGTGCACGTCTTGGCACATGACAATATGACTATCTTGGTAGAAAAAAAAGTCGATAGCAGTCTGTGGCCCATGACCCAGTTATCTGCCTATATCACTGGAAGTAGAATGGATGTTTGAAAACCAATGCCATCGTGTCTCATTTTCAAGGTAAACTTGAGTTGAAAACATTTCACACACACTAAAGCCTGGTTTATTCTAAGAGGTAGAGTTAAAACTTATGCTCACAGTAATAAGATTCATCACCTGGTAGACAAAGGATTCCTGCAGGGTCTTCCATGAGACCCATGTGAATTCCGTGAGGTGTTCACATGACTGCTGCATGATTCACTAGTGATTGCTACATGATTTTCAGGGGACTTCCACCTGATTCCTCTTTTCCTATCCTCAACCGCGTGATTTCAAAACAGACTCATAAACTGCACATTTTCAATATTTCAGCATTGATGCATTTGCCATTAAGCAATTCTTTCTAGACAGTAGTGACCTAAAGTCCACATGCGAGAATGGTGCAGGAGTCGTAGTTGAATTTAAGAGTTATGCTTACAATGACTCAGCCTTTTTTCTATAGTATGTAAAAATGGCAACTGCAGTTTCCACCTCTCTAAAGTAGCTTCCTCAAGCAGACTCAGCCTCCAAATTTCAACGAGATTAATGTGCAACAGCCACTACAATTACTTTCAAGCAAGACCCTGATGACAGACAATATTTGAGGCTAATTAAGGATCATTGTCTGCCCACATATACCATTGAACTCAAGTAAGTTTTGTAATGTGGACACTATATTTCAAAGGAGGTTAGTTAGGTGGCTGTTAGTTAGGTGACTACCTACTGTTACACAGAGACTAATGTTTTCTCAGTGTTTATGTGAATTTTATCAAGTGATATGCACTCAACATTCCAAAGGGAGGACTACGTCATCTTCAACTGTCATGTGATCTCCCTGTGTCTCATAGAGGCCAGTCTCTTGATGGGCACATGATTCCCACAGGGCCATCATGTGATTCTGTCATTATTCCTGTAGGGCCATGGTCTCGAGGTTAATACTCTCTAATTTTGAATAGACTAGGCTATGACCTACTCACACTACCAACAACCTAGACCTGTGTCGGAGACTAATGTGCAGTGCATGAACCACAGAACCAAGCTCTCTATCATATAGAAAAGAAAGGAGACTTCCGTTCATGGTAACATTACTATCCTCCCTTCAAATGATGTAGACTAGAGACCCGGGCCCATGATATGAAGCCAGTCTCTTCCTAGCAATAATACAAAGGATCCCTAGTCTGAAGCCACCAAGCCTGTCCTTGTTGAAATTAGTAGATTGAAGACTTTAAGCCACAAGGCCAATCTTTCCTCTGGTAAGAATATCTTTCTTGGAGAGCTAGAACATTTGCTCCATGTCTGGAATTTCTCTTAGGAGTGGTAGTGGTGAATTTGGCTTGCAGCTCCAATTTGTTTTCCTTTTCCAGGAGGTAGAGCTGAGACCTCGTCCCACAGTATTTCTTCTGTCTTTTCCTAACAGAGACTGAAGTTGTGGCCTGGGCCCACGGTTATAAGAACCAAGATATCATCTCCTGTGAGGATGAAGAACGAAAGACTTGGTTCACGACACAAAGACAATCCTCCCTTTAAAGCATTTATTACATAAATTAGGGCTGATGGCACCTAGCTATGTCCTCCTAACAATCCATTCAGCACAACATTGTGATTTTCAGGTAACATAAACTTTATTCCTTTTCTCCTTTCCTCAACCAAATGTTTTCAAAACACATCTCATAAACTGCACATTTTCAATATTTCAGCATTGATGCATTGGCCGTTAAACTATTACCTCTTGACTGTAGTAGCCTAAGGTCCGCATAAAAGAAGAGTACAGGAGTCGCACCTGAAGCCATTAAGTGTTATGCTCACAATGACTCAACAATTTTGCTACAATAGAGCAGAATGGTAACTGCTGTTTCCACTGCTCAAAGGTAGCTTACTCAAGCAGACTGAGCTTCCAAATGTCAACACAGTCAATTTGCGACAGCTGCTCCCATTGACTTCAAGCAGGTTTTCTGACCAGAGCCATAACCTCAGGCCAGTTATCAAAGGATTACTGTCTGGTAGCCTACACTGCTGTCCTCAAGCAAGTCTTCTCATGCAGTCCTGACCTTTCAATTAAAGGGCAGTGACGTGGCTGTCTCAGCCACACTCTATTACACATGGACTCTCCATTTCTCATTGTTTATGTGAATTTTACCAAGGAATGTAGAACAGTATCTCAAAAGAAAACATCATACAATCACTCAATGTCACATGATCTCCCTATGAAGCCCTCAGGCCTGTTGCTTGATGGTCACGTGATTCCTTCGGGGCAGGCACGTGAAAATCACGAGTTTCCTGCTTCCTTGTTATATGATTTTCAGGTTCCCTCATTTTCCTCTACTGGCCTAAGCAAGGGTTTCCAGAACACATTGCAGGAACTGCCTCAATGTCAATATCTCAGCTTTCCTTTTATGGTCGTTAAGCCAGTCCCACTCTGAATTTGCAGTCTGGGGTTTGCTAGAGGAACTATGAGACAGCCATTTTTTCTGCCATGAAGAGATATCCTCAGAATGAGTCAGCATTTTGCCTACAATACAGCAAAATGGCGACTGACGTTTTCACCGCTATGCAGTCACTTCCCCAGAGTACACTCAGCCAATAGGTTTCAACGTGGCCAATGTGTGACGCCATCTCCACTGCCACAAAGCAGGTTTCCTGACCACAGAGAAAACCTTAGATGAATTAAGGATCACTGTCTGTCTGCAAATACCATTGACCAAAAGTAAGTTTTGTAATGTAGAAACAACATTCGATGAAGGTCAGTTAGGAAGCTATCTTGGCTACCTTCTGTTACACAGAGACTAATGTTTTCTGAGTGTTTTTGTGAATTTTAGCAAGTGACATGCACTCAGAATTCCAAAGGGAGCACTATGTTATCCCCATCAGTCACATAATCTCCCTGTGTTTCATGCAGGCCAGTCTCTTAATGGGCACATGATTCCCACGAGGTGGTGAAGTGATCCTTTTGTGACTCCTGCAGGGCCATGGTCCCGAGGTTAACACTGTCTTATTTTGAACAGACAGGCAAAAACCTACTCACTACCAAGAACCTAGACCCCGTGACAGAAACTAATGTGCAGTGCATGGCCCACAGACCAAAGCTGTCTACTCTTATGCAAAGAAAGGAGACTTCCATTCATGGTAACAGTATTGTCCTCATTTCAAATGATGTAGACTGAAGACCAAGGCCACTGACACAAAGCCAGTCTCGTCCTGAAAATAATACAACAGAGCCCTGGTCTAAAGCCACCAAGCCTGTCCTAGTTGAAAATTAGTAGATTGGAGACCTTAAACCATGAGGCCATTCTTTCTTCTGGTGAGAAAATCTTTCTTGGAGAACTAGAACTTTAGCTCCATGTTTGGAATTTCTCTTAGGAAGGAGCATGGTGATTTTGGCTTACAATTCCAATCCCTTTACCTTTTCCAGGAGATAGAGCTAAGACCTTGTCCCACAGCATTTCTTCAGTCTTTTCCTAATAGAGATGGAAGTGGTGGCCTGGGCTCATGGTTCTAAGACTGTCCAACCTGAATGAATGACAAGTGGAGACCTAAACCCAAAACAAAAAGATTCTTTTTATGCAAGGGAAACTAGAATGGAGACTTAAGCCTATGACACCACGCCTGGACTCTGCTCACAAGAACTATAATGCAGCCCCAGGCTCCCAAGGTCAAGATCATCTAAATGATAACAGACGAGACAAAACAACTACTCACACCACACCCAAGGTAGCCCTTGTGAACAGAAACATATGTGCTGTGCATGGACCACAAAAAAAAACTGTCTTTTCCGAACAACAACAACAAAAAAGAGTGGAGGCCTCCGTTTGTACCAGCAACACTGTCTTCCCTTGAAAAGATGTAGAGTGGTGACACAAGCCCAAGGCACAAAGTCTGTCTTTCCCTATAAATAAGTACAGCAGATACTAGTACCTATAGCACTAAACCTGTCATCTCTGAAAACTAGATGAGAATCGACCTTACTCCACAAGGCAAGCCTGTCCTCAGGTAAGAGAAGCTTAACTCAAGATCTAGGACCTTGTTTCCTGCCTAGATTTCTAATCAGGAATGAGAATGCTGATTTGCAGTTACAAACTCTTCCCCTATTTAATCATGTTGAGCTGAGAACTGGGAACATCATTTTTTTTGTTTCCCTAACAGACCTTGACGGGTTGGCCTAAGACCACAGTTCTAAGCTGTTCTTTCTGAATGAATGTTTTAGACACACACAAACAAGGCCTTTTTATGGAAGATAAACTAGACAGAGACTGGAAATCATCAACAAGCCTGAACCTCCTCAAAGGAACTAGTTGGCAGCCACAGCTCAAAAGGTCAAGACCAATTTATTGGCAAAAAGTCCAGACTGAAGACATAGGTTCACAACACCCAGCCTGACCACTGCCACGGGAAACTCTTGGGGAGACCTTGGGCTCCAGAACCAAGATGTCATCTCCTAGGACTAGGAAGAACGGAGAACTCAGTTGACAGCATCAAAACTGTTCTCTGTTTAAAGCATTTATCACAGAAATTTGAGCCGATGAAACCAAATTTCTCTCATCCTAACAGTCCACTCAGCACAATCTGGTCCCACATCACCAATTTTCCCTTTGGCCATTGATTGAAAGGTGACCGTAATCTACAGCATCAAGCCTTTCCCCTGGTAAGAGAAGGAAGTGTGGGCACTTAGAAACTTGGCACAAAGTCAGGACTATTCTTTCAGGTTCTTGAATGGGGAGATTGGAAGCCAAGTATTGTTGCTATTTCCAAGAAGTAGAGTGGAGACCATGGAACAAAGTATCTTGCCTAAATTTTCATAATGGAACCTTAGGTGGAGGACTTTCCACACGTAAAAGACCGTCTGTTAAAAAAAAAAAAAAAGTCGATAGAAGTCCATGGCCCATGACCCTGTCCTTTGGCTGGATCAGGTGAAGTAGAGTGGAAGTTTGAACACACGACACCATGTTGGTCTCATTTTCAAGATAAACTCGAGTGAAATATGTGTTACGCTCACAATGACTCAACATTTTTGCTACAATAGAGCAGAAGTAGACTGTAAACCTACACCCACAGAAAGAAGACTAGTCACCTGGGTGACAAAGGATTCCTGCGGGGTCTGCCATGACCCCAATGTGTATCACACGAGGTGTTAACATGATTGCTTCATGATTTCCTAGTGATTGCTACATGAGTTTCAGGTGACTTCCACCTTATTCCTCTTCTCCTATCCTCAACCAAGTGCTTTCAAAACACATCTCGTAAAATGTATATTTTCAATATTTCGGCATTGATGCATTGGCTGTTAAGCTATTCCCCTTTGACAGTAGTGGCTTAAGGTCTGCATCCAAGAATAGTGCAGGAGTCGCACCTGAAGCCGTTAAGAATTCTGCTCACAATGACGCAGCATTTTTGCTACAACACAGCAAAATGTCAGCTGCTTTACACCACTCTAAAGTAGCTTCCTCAAGCAGACTCAGCCTACAAATTTCAACACAGTTAATGAACAACAGCCGCTCCCATTGTCTTCCAGCAGGTGACCTGACCACAGGCGAAACCTCAGGCCAGTTATCTCCTAAGGATCACTGTCTGGTAGCCTACACCATTTGCCTCACGCAAATCTTCTCATGCAGACCTAACCTTTCGACTGAAGGCCAGTGAGGGAGTAGTCTAAGCCATGCTCTGTTAAACACGGAATCTCCTTTTATTAGTGTTTATGTGAATTTCACCAAGGAATGTAGAAGGGTACCTCAAAAGTGAGCACCACACCATCACCTGAATGTCATGTGATCTCCCAGTGATGTCCTCCGGCCAGTCAGTTAAAGGTCACGAGATTCCTGTGGGGCAGCCACATGAATATCACGAGATTCCCGCGTTCTTGCTATGAGATTGTCAGGTGACTTTCACCTCATTTTCCTCCACTGGCCTAAACTAAGTGTTTCCAGAATACGTTGAAAGAACTGCCTCAATGTCAATATCTCAGCTTTCTTTTTATGGTCGTTAAGCCAGTCCCTCTAAGAATTTGTAGTCTCAGTTTTGCTGTAGAGGAATTTTGAGGCAGCTGTTCTTTCCTCCATGAAGAGGTCTCACTATGACTGTGTTTTACCTACAATACAGCAAAATGGCATCTGCCATTTCCACCGCTCTCCAGTTGCTTCCTCGCAGCACACTCAGCCTCCAGGTTTCAATGCGGCCAATAGGTATCCGCCACCTCCACTGCTCTAAAGCAGGTCTCCTGACAACAGACAAAACCTGAGGTGAAATAAGGATCATTGTCTGGCTGCATATATCGTTGACCTCAAGAAAGGTTTGTAATGCAGACACAACATTTGATGGAAGGTCATTTAGGAGGCTGTCTCGGCCTCCTTCTGTTACACAGTGACTAATGTTTTCTCAATGTTTATGTGAATTTTATGAAGTGATATGCACTTGTCATTCCAAAGAGAACTCTACGACATCCCCATCTGTCAAGTGATCTTCTTGTCTTTTATATAGGCCAGTCTCTTGAAGGGCCCTTGATTCCCACAGGGCGGTCACATAATCATGTTGTGACTCCTGCAGCACCATGGACCTGAGGTTAACACTGTCTGATTTTGTAAGACTATGCAAAAGACCTACTCACACAACAAACAACCTAGACCCTGTGACGGAAACTAATGTGCAGTGCATGGCCCACAGATCAAGGCTGTTTACTATTACAGGAAAGAAAAAAGAGCTCCATTCATGGTAACAGCATTGTCCTCCCTTCAAATGATGTAAATTAGAGTCCCAGGCCCATGACACAAAGTCAGTCTCTTTCTAACAAATATATAAGGGTTCTCTGGTCTAAAGCCACCAACCTTGTAAGCCTGTCCTCATTTAAAATTATTACATTGGAGACCTTACACCACAAGGCCAGCTGATATGCTTCTAAAACTACCTTTTTTTGGAAAACTAGAACCTAAGCTCTATGTCTGGACCTTATAGGAAATAGAGTGGTGATTTTGGCTTGCAGTTCCAATTCTCTCAACTTTTCCAGAAAGTAGAGCTGACTTCGTCCTACAGCATTTCTTTTGTCTTTTCCTAATTGACTGAATTGGTGGCAAGGACCACAATTTTAAGTCTGTGCTTTCTGAAGGAATGACGAACGATGTCATAGGCCCACGGAAGCCAGCCTGTCCTTATGCAGGTGAAACTAAAAGGGAGACTTAGGCTTGTGACACCAAGTCTGGACTCTCCTTACAGGAACAAGAGTGCAGGCCAAGGCTCCCAAGGTAAAGATCATCTTATTGATAACGGACTAGACAAAACGACTACTCACACCACACCCAACGTAGCCTCAGTGAACAGAAACTCATGTGGAGTGCATGGTCCACAAACAAAGCCGTCTTCTCTGAATGAAAGGACAAAAGGAGGCCTCTGTTCGTACCAGCAACACTGTCTTCCCTTAAAAGGATGTGGAGTGGTGACACAGGCCCAAGGTACAAAGCCTGTCTTTTCCTAACAATAAGTACAAGAGAGACTGGGATCCATGGCAATAAACGTGTCTTCTCTGATAACTACAAAAGAGGAGACTTTATACCACAGGGCATGACTGCCCTCAAGTAAGAGAATCTTAACTTGAGTCCTAGGACCTTGTCTCCTGCATGGATTTCTAATTAGGAGTCAGAGTGGTAACCTTGGTTTGCAGTCCCAAGTTCTTTCCCTATTTCCAGGAAGTAGAACTGTGAAATGGTCCCACACCATTTCTTCTATATTTCCCTAGCAGAGACTGAGCGGCGGCCTGGGGTCATGATTCTAAGCCTGTCCTCTCTGAATGAATGTCACCTTCAGTCCTAGGCATAGGGAAACAAGCCTTCTTTATGGAAGAGAAACTAGAATGGAGACTGTGAAAATGCGAACCAAGTCTGGAACTTCTAATAGAAATTAGTTGGCAGTCACAGGCCCAGAAGATCTAGACCAACCAATTGGTAACAAAATCCAGACTGAAGACCTAGGCCCGCAACACCCAGCCTCACTCCTGGTACCAGAAACTCTTGGGGAGACATTGAGGAGACACAGAACTAAATGTCATCTCCTAGGAGTAGGAAGAACAAAGGACTTGATTCACAGTACCAAGACTGTCCTTCCTTTAAAGCATTTATGATGGAAATTTGGGTGAATGGGACCAAACTTCTGTCATCCTAACAGTCCACTCAGCACAACCTGGACCCACAACACCAATTTTCCATCTTGCCATTGATTGAAAGGTGACCGTAACCTACAACACCAAGCCTTCCCTTTTGGGAAGAGAAGGTAGTGTGGGCACTTAGAATCATGGCATAAAACCTGGACTCTTTTTTCAAGAACTCGAATGGGGAGATTGGAAGCATGGCTAAGCATTGTTTCTTTTTCCAGGAAATAGAGTGGAGACCTTGGCCCAGAGTATCTCACTTAATTTTCATAACGTAATCTTTGCTGGAAGAGTTGGCACACATAACATTACTATCTTGGTAAAAAAAAAAAAAAGAAAAAGAAAAAGAAAAAAGTCAATAGAAGACCATGGCCCATGACCCTGTCCTCTACGTGGAAGTAGAGTGGATGTTTGAAAATACGACACCATGCCAGTCTCATTTTCAAGGTAAACTCGTGGAAATGTTTCACACACACTTAAGCCTGGTTTGTTCTAAGAAGTAGAGTAAAAACCTACACCCTCAGGAAAAGGCTAGTCACCTGGGTGACAAAGGATTCCAATGGGGTCTGCCATGACCCCAATGTGTATCATGCGAGGTGTTAAGGTAACTGCCACATGATTCTCTAGTGATTGTTATATGATTTTCAGATGATTTCCACCTTATTCCTCTTCCCCTAACCTCATCCAAGTGTTTTTAAAACTTGTCTCATAAAATACACATTTTCAATATTTCAGCATTGATATTGGTCGTTAAGCAATTCCCTATTGACATTAGTGGCCTAAGGTCTGCATCCAAGAACAATGCGAGAGTTGCACCTGAAGTCTTTAAGAGTTATGCTCACAATGACTCAGCATTTTTTCTACAATAGAGCAAAATGGCGGCTACTGTTTCCTCCGCTCCAAAGTAGCTTCATCAAGCCGACTCAGCCTCCAAATTTCAATGAGGTTAATGTGCAATAGCCGCTGCCCTTGCTTTCAAGTAGGTTGCCTGACCAAGGTGTAACCTCAGGCCAGTTATTTAAGAATCGTTTGTTAGCCTACACCGCTTTCCTACAGCCAGGCTTCTAATGCAGCCCTGATCATTGTTTAAAAGGCAGTAGGTGGCTGTCTTTCCATGCAGTGGTAAACAAGGACTCTCCATTTCTTAGTATTTATGTGGTTTTACCAAGGAATGTAGAAGAGTAACTCAAAAGTGAGTGCCACACCAGCACTCAATGTCTTGTGATTAACCTGTGATGCCCTCAGGCCAGTCTCTTCAAGGTCACGGGATTCCTGAGGGATAGGACGTTACTATCGCAAGAATCCCTGTACTTGCTACGAGATTTTCAGGTCACATCCACCTCATTTTTCACTGCTGGTAAACAAGGAATTCCAAAACACTTTGAAGGAACTGCCTCAATGTCAATATCTCAGCTTTCTCTCCATGGTTAAGAATTTGTAGTCTGTGGTTTGCTATAGAGGAATTCTGAGACATCTGTTCTTTGCACCAAAAAGAGGTATCCTCACAATGACTCAGCATTTTACCTACATCAGCAAAATGGCAACTACTGTTTCCACCACTCTAAAGCACCTTCCTCAAATAAAGTCACCCTCCAAATTTAATGTGCTAGAGCAGCACCAGTTGGCTACAAGGATGTTGCCTGACCACAACTGAAACCTCAGGCCAGTTATCTAAGTGTTGTAGTCTGGTATCCTACAGTGCTGTCCTAAAGCCACTCTTCTCATGCAGACCTGACCTGTCGATTGAAGGTCAATGAGGTGGCTGTCTCGGCCAACCTCTGGTACACACTGGCTCTCCTTTTCTGTGTTTAAGTAATTCAGAAGAGTAACTCTAAAGTGAGCGCAACTCCATTACCCAATCAAATGTTCTCTGTGTGATGCTCTTCGTGTGAGGCCAATATCTTGATGGTCTTGTGATATCCATGTGGCAGCCACATGAATATCGCGAGTTTCCTGTGTTCTTGCTACAAGATTTTCAGGTGACTTTCACCTTATTTCCTCTCCTGGCCTAAACCAAGGGTTTCCAGAACATGTTGCAGGAACTATCAATGTCAATATCTCAGCTTTCTTTCAATGGTCATTAAGCCAATCCCTCTCAGAATTTGTAGACTGCATTTTGCTCTAGAAGAATTCTGAGGCAGCTATTCTTTGCACCATGAAGAGGTATCCTCACAATGACAGCATATTTTTCCAATACAGCAAAATGTCCACTGTTGTTTCTAGTACTATCCAGTCGCATCCTCACAGCACACTCAGCTTCCAGGTTTCATTGCGTTCCATATGTGACCGCTGACTCTACTTCCATAAAGCAGGTTTCCTGACAACACACAAAATCTAAAGCAAATTAAAGATCATTGTCTGGCTGCATATACTGTTGATCTCAATTAAGTTTTGCATACAATGTTTGTTTGCAGGTCAGTTAGGCGGCTGTCTCGGCCACCTTCTGTTACACACAAACTATTGTTTTCCCCTTGCTTATGTGAATTTTATCAAGTAATATGCACTCGTCATTTCAAAGGGAGCACTACGTCATCCCCATGATTTCCCTTTGTTTCATACAGCCAAGTCTCTGATGGGCACCAGATTCACAAGGGGTGGTCACTTGATTCTGTTGTGACTCCCATGGGCCGATGGTCCCAAGCTTAACACTAATTTTGAACAGACTACACAAAAGATCTGCTCACACTACTAACATCCTACACCATGTGATGGAAACTAATTTGAAATGTATGGCACACAGACCAAAGCTGTCTTCCCTTACAGAAAACAAAGGAGACCTCGGGTCATGGTAATAGCACTATCTTCTCTTCAAATGATGTAGATTGGAGACTCGTGCCTATGATACAAAGCCAATCTCTTCCTATAATGATAGAGTGGAGCCCTGGACTAAAGCCACCAAGCCTGTCCTTATTGAAAATTACTAGATTGTAGATGTTAAAATGCAAGACTAGTCTTTTTTTCTGGTAAGAATATCTTCTCAGAGGACTAGAACCTTGGTTCCATGTCTGGAATTTCTCTTAGGAGTGTGAATGGTGACTTTGGCTTGCCATTCACATCTCTTCACCTCTTCCAGAATGTAGAGCTGAGACAAAGTCCCACAGTGCTCTTCTGTTTCCACCTAACAGTGATTGAAGCAGTGGCCTGGGGTCACAGTTTTACGCCTGTCCTCTCTGAACAAATGTCGCCTTCAGTCATAGGTACACAGCAACAAGCCTTTCTTAAAGAAGAGAAACTAGAATGGAGACTGTGGAAATCAGCACCAAAATTGGAATTCCTAAAAGAAAGTAGTTGGCAGCCACAGGCCCGCAAAGTCTTGACCAACCAATTGGCAAGAAAGTCCAGACTAAAGACCCAGGCCCACAATACCCAGCCTGGCCCCTGTTACCAGAAACTCTTTGGGAGACATTGGCCCACAGAACCAAGATGGTATTGTTATGATGACACATGGTTGGTGTCATCCACCCAATTTCTATCATAAATGCTTTCAAGGGAGTATAGTCTTGAAGGCATGCACCGAGTCCTCCATTCTTCCTCCTCCTAGAAGATGACAGATTGGTTCTATAGGCCAAGGTGTTCACAAGAGTTTCAGATATCAAGGGCCAGGCTGGATGTTTTGGGGCCTAGGTCTTGAGACTGGACATTGTTACCAGTTGTATGCTCTTTAAATTGTGGGCCTGCGCTTTAACTATGTCTTCTTAGTAGGTCCAGGCTTGGTTCAGATTTCCAGTCTTTGTTTTTTTGTTTTTTGTTTTTCTTCTCTATAGCATGCTTTTGCATTGAGACAAGGACTTCAGGCAACATTTGTTCACAGAAAACAAGATTGGATCTGAGGGCTTACGCCACTCTTTCAGTCTATGTCAGAGAAAGTCATAAGAGATGTTCTGGGCTGATTTCTCAAATATGTTTTCTGGAAATAGAGGTAGGGATTGTGACTGAAAGCAAGGACAGAACACTGGACCCAATAGCAAATTCAGGAAGGAGACAAGGTCCTAGGTTTCGAGATAAGACTCAAATTACATGAGGATAGACTTGCCCTGTGCTTTAAGTTATCCTATCTACTAGTTTTTAGAGAGGATAGGATTTGTGCCATGGTTTCCAGTCTCCTTTCTACTTTTTGTTAGGACAAGATAGGCCTTGTGCCTTGGGTCCTTGTCACCAATCCACATCCTCATAAGAGAAGATGATGTAGTGCTTTCTTGAAGTGAAGAGTGCCTATAACTGAGAAAATTCACATCAACACTGAGAAATCATTAGTATGCATGGAATAGAAGGTGGCCAAGACAGACTTTGCACTGACCTTCAATTGAATGTCATATTCACATTACGAATCTTATGTGAGGTCAACGGTATATGCGGGTAGTCAATGATCTTTAATTCGCCTCTACTTTTGTCTGTTTGTCAGGAAAACTGCCTATGTCATTGGAGGCCAAATTCACATATTGGCTGTGTTCATAATTGAGCCTGATTTTGCTAAGAGGCAGAGAAAGGAGAGCGGTTGAAACCAAAGCTGCCATATTGCCTTATTGTAGGAAAAATGATGAGTCATTGTGAGAAGATGAGTTATTGCAAAAGAATGGCTGCTTAAGAATTTCTCTATATCAAACCACAAACTAGAAATCTGCAAAAGACTGGTTTAACCAATATGGAAAAAAAGCTGAGATACTGACATTAAAGCGGTTTCTTTAAAGTGTTCTGAAAAGTCTTGTATTAGCCTACCAGAAGTAATGAGATAGAAGTCTCCTGGAAATCTCATACCATGAATTAGGAATTCTTGCGATACTCACAATGCTTTGCCACGGGATTCACGTGACCAGGAAGAGACTAGCCTGTGGGTAACACAAGAAAATCACGTGAAATTGGGGTGATGGTGTGCCGCAACTTTTGTGTCACCCTTTTACATTCCTTGGTAATTTTCATATAAGCAATGAGAAAATAAGATTATGTGTGTAACATAGTCACCTAACAGCCCTTCAATCGAAAGGTCATGTTTGCATGAGAAGATTTGCTTAAGGACAGAGGTATAGGCTAACACACAGTTGTTGTTAGATAATTGCCCTGAGGTTTCCTTTCTTGTTGGGCTACCTGCTTGTATGCAATGGGAGCAGCAGTCACACATCAACCACGTTGAAATTTAGAGTCTGAGTCTGAATGACGAAGGTACCTTACAGCGTGGAAACTCTAAGCACCATTATGCTGTATTATAGCAGAAATGCTGCGTCATTGTGAACAGAACTCTTAACGGTTCTGGAGGGAGATCCACGCTCTTCTTGAAGGTGAACCTTAGGCTATTACTGTCAAGAAGAAATTGCTCCAAGGCCAATGACTCAATTCTGAAATATTAAAAATAAGAGTTTATGAGACATGTTTTGAAAACATTTGTTTGGAAGTAGGGGAAGAGGAATACGGTAAAAGTCACCTGAAAATCATGTAGTAATCAACAAGGAATTACATGGAGGTCAAGTGAATATCTGGAGGGATTCACGTGGGCATCAAGGAAGACCCTGCAGGAATCTGGTGTCTACTAGGTGACTAGTCTTGTTGCTGGTGCTCTAGGTTTGCACCTTCTCTCTTTCACTGAATCAGAGTTCAGTTTGTGAAATGTTTTGCACTCGAGTGTACCCGATAAATGAGACTGGTGTGTTGTTGTGTATTCAAATGTCCAATCAACTTACCTTGTTTCAGCAGAGGACTGGGTTCTGGGCCATGGACTTCCATCAACATTTTTTCTTCCCAAGAAGGTCTTGTGACTGTGTGCAATGACCTCTATCTAAAGATCTGTTATATGAGATAGACTAGATTGTTTGTGCCAATGTCTACACTCTACTTCCTGGAAAAAAATGCAATGCTTGGGAAGTGCTTTCTTGTTCTCCATTTGAGTAACTTACAAAACAGTTCAGCTTTGATCGAAGTTTCTTAGTGCCCAAATTACATTCTATTACCAGGGGAAAGGCTTGGTGCTGTAATGTGTGGTCACTTTTAAATAATTGTATAAAAGAAGAATTGGTGACGTGGAACTAGTGTGTGCTGAATGTACTGTTATGAGGACACAGATTGGTGTCTTCAGACCAATTTCTATCCTAAATACTTTTAAGGGTGTACAGTCTTGGAATTGTGCACCTAGTCCACCATTCTTCCTTCTTCTAAGAGATGACAGCTTAATTCTGTAGCCCAAGATGTCCACAATTGATTCAGGTAGTAGGAGGAAAGCTGGATGTTTGTGGGCCTAGGTCTTCAGACTGGACATTGTTACCAATTGGATAATCTTGATGTTGTTGTGCCCCTGAGTTTAACCTCTTCCTTTTAGGTGGTCCAGGCTTGGTCAGATTTCCACAGTCTCCGTTTTATTTTTTCTTCACTAAAGAAGGATTTTGCTGTAAGCCAGGTCTCCAGGCAACATTTGATCACAGAAAACTGTCTTGCAACTCGGGCTTACGCCACAATTTCAGTTTATGTTGAAGACTGTTGGAAGAAATGCTGTGGGCTAAATTCTAAGATCTGCTTCTTAGAAATAGGGATAAAGATTGGAACTGCAAAACCAAGGTTAGCACCCTGATTCCTAATAGGAAATATAGGCAATAGACAAGGTCCTAGGTTTCAAGATAAGGCTCAAATTATGTGAGGACAGACTTGCACAGTGGTAAAAGTTATCCTATCAGTTTTCTGAGAGGATAGGCTTAGTGCTTCGGTTCCCATTCTCCCTTCTACTTTTGATTAGGAAAAGTCAGGCCTTGTGCCTTGGGCCCATGTCACCAATCCACATCTTCACAAGGGAAGATGTTGTAGTGCTTACTCTGAAGTGACGAGTGCATAAAAAAAGAGAAAATTAACATAAACACAGAGAAATCATTAGTATGTATGGAACCGCAGTTTGCCGAGACAGACTTCATACTGACCTCCCATCAAAAGTCATGTTTACATTACAAATCTTATGTGAGGTCAACGGAGTATCCGGGCACTAATGATCTTGATTTCGTCTCTACTTTTGTCTGTTGTCAGCAAAACTGTCTATGTCAGTGGAGGCAGAAGTAGCACATTGGCTGTATTCATAACTGACCCTGAGTGTACTGTGAGGAAACAAATGGATAGTGATTGTCAACATAGCTGCCATATTGATTTATTGTAGGAAAAATGCTGGATAATTCTGAGGATACCTTTTCACTGCAAAAAGAACTGCTGCTTAAGAATTTCTGAAATATTGAAAATGTGCAGTTTATGAGACATGGTTTGAAACACTTGATTGGGGATAGAGGAAGAGGAATAAGGTGGCAGTCACATGAAATTCATGTCGGTCCTTGGAACACCTCTCAGGATTCACACGAAGGTCATAGAAGATCTCGCGGGAATTGTTTGTCTACCAGGTTACGAGACTTGTTAATGTGCACGTAGGTTTTAACTCTACTTCTTTTAATGAACCAGGCTTGAGTGTGTGTGTAAATTCCTCTGGAGTTGACATTGAAAATGAGACCTACATCATGTCGTGTTTTCAAACTTCCACTCTACTTCCCCTGATCAAGGCAGAGAAATGGGTCATGGGCCATGGAATTCTATTGACTTCTTTTTTTCTACCGATACGTTCTTGTTACCGTGTGCCAAGTCCTCCACCAAAGGTTACGTTATGAAAATTCAGGCTACATCCTGTGGGCAAGGACTGCACTCTACTTCCTAGAAAAAGGAATAATGATTGGCCATGCTTCCAAGCTCCACAATCGAGTTCCTGCCAAGTTTGTAGTGCCCACACTACATTCTCTAACCAGGGGAAAAGCTTGGTGCTCTAGGTTACGGTTACCTTGTGATAACTGGCAAAAGGGAAAATTTGTGGCGTGGGACCAGGTTATGCTTAATAGACTGTTAGGATGATGCAAGGTTGGTGCTGTCGGTACAAATTTGTACCATAAACGCTATAAAGGGAGGACAGTCCTGGCGCTATGAACAGAATCCTCCATTCTTTCTTCTTTAGGAGATGACATCTTGGTTCTGTGGGCCAAGGTCTCCCCAAGAAGTTCTTATAACAGGGAGCCGGGCTGGGTGTTGTGGTCCTAGATTTTCATTCTGGACTTTTAAGACCATTCTGGATGATCTTAAACTTGTGTGCTTGGAACTGTTAACTAGTTGTTTGAGGAGGTCCAGCCTTGCTGCCAATTTCCACTTTCTCCATTCTAGTTTCTCTTCCAAGGAAGGCTTCTTGCTGTGTGCCTAGGACTCCAGATGGCATTCATTCAGAGAGGACAGGCTTAGAATTGTGGGCCTAGGCCACCCTTTCACTCTCTGTTAGAGAAAGACTGAAGAATTGTTGTGGGTCAATTTCTCAGCTCTACTTCCTGGAATAAAGGTAGAGATTGGAGCTACAAACCAAGGTCAGCTTTCTGGTTCTTGATTAGAAATCTAATCATGAGACAAGGTCCTAGGTCTCGAGTTAAGATTCTCTTACCTGAGGAGAGGCTTGCCCTGTAAGATAAGGTCTCTTCTCTCCTACTTTTTAGAGAGGACAGGTTTATTGTCACGGGTCTGTGTCTCCCTTATATTTATTGTTAGGAAAGGACAGGCTTTGTGCCTTGGGCCAGTGTCAGCATTCCAAATCCTTACAAGGGAAGACATTTTTGCTGATATGAATGGAGGTCTCCATTATTCCTTCTGTTCAGAGAAGACAGCTTTGTTTGTGGGCCATACACTCCACATGACTTTCTGTTCACAGTGGCTATGTTAGTTATAGTGCGAGTAGTTGTTTCACGTAGTCTGTTACAAATTAGGTGGTCTTGACCTTGGTAGTCTGGGCCTGCACTCCAGTTCCTGTGAGGAGAGTCCAGGCTTGGTGTCACAGGCTTAAGTCTCTATTTTAGTTTCCCTTGCATAAAGACAGGCTTGTTGTTGTGCACCTAGGACACCACTTGAAATTCACTCAGGGAGGAGAGGCTTAGAATCGTGGGCCCAGGCTACCACTTCAATCTCTGTTAGGAAAAAAACAGATGAAATGCTGTAGTAATTTGTCTTAGTTCTGCATGCTGGAAAAGGTGAAGGGATTGAAACTGCAAGCCAAAGCCACCATTCTCGCTCCTAAGAGAAATTCCAGACAAGGAGCCAAGGTTTTAGTTCTACAAGAAAGATATTCTTACCAGATAAAAGACTGGCTTTGTGGTTTCAGGTCTCCAATTTACTAACTTTCAACAAGGACAGGCTACATGGCTTTAGAGCAGGGTTCTATTGTATTAGTGTTAAAAGAGACTGGCTTTGTGTCATGGGTGCTGGTCTCCAATCTACATCTTTTGAAGGGAGGATAGTACTGTTCATGAATGGAGATATCCTTTCTTTTCTGTAAGAGTGGACAGGTTTGTTTGTGGTCCAAGCACTTCACATTAGTTCTCATCGCAAGGTCTAGGTTCTTGGTAGTGTGACTAGTTTGTTTGTCTAATTTGTTCAAAATTAGACAGTGTTAACCTCGGGAACATGGTCTGATGGGAGTCAAGACAGGATCAGGAGATTGCCATGTGGTAACCACGTGCCCATCAAAAGATTGGTCTGTATGACATAGGGAGATCATGTGACAGAAGAAGATGATGTAATGCTCCCTGCTGAATGACAACTGCATATCACTTGATAAAATTTAAATAAACACTGAGAAAACATTAGTCTGTGTGTAACAGAAAGTGGCTGAGACAGCCTCTAACTGACCTGCAATCGAATGTTGTGTCCAAATTACAAAACTTACTTGAGGTCAGTGGTATATGTGGCCAGAAAAGATCCTTAATATGTCTCAAGTTTTGTCTGTTGTCAGGAAATCAGCTTTATGGCAGTAGAGGAGGTGGTCGCATATTGGCCATGTTGAAACCTGGAGGCTGAGTATGCTGTGAGGAAGCAACTGGATAGCATTGGAAACAACAGCCGCCATTCTGCTGTAGTGTACGTAAAGTGCTGAGTCATTGTGAGGATACCTCTTCATGGCAGAAAGAATGGCTGCCTCGAAATTCCTCAACAGCAAACTTCAGACAACAAATACTTAGAGGAACTGCCTTAAAGATCATAAAAAGGAAGGTGAGATATTGACTTTGAGGCACTTCCTTCAGTGTGTTCCGGAAACCCTTGGTTTAGGCCAGGATAGGAATATGAGGTGGAAGTCACCTGAAAATCATGTAGAAAGAATGCGGGAATCTCGCGATACTCACATGGCTGCCCACAGGCATCACATAACTAACAAGAGACTGGCCGGAGGGCATCACAGGGTGATCACTTGACATTGAGTGATGGTGTGATGCTCAATTTTGAGTTACCCTTCTACATTCCTTGGTAAAATTCACATAAACACTGAGAAAATGAGAGTCCGTGTGCAACAGAGCGTAGCCCAGACAATCACCTTACTGCCCTTTAATCAAAAGTTCAGGTATGCATGAGAAGACTTGCTTGAGGACAGCGGTGTAGGCTACCAGACAATGATCCTTAGATAACTGGCCTGAGCTTTCGCCTGTGGTCAGGCCACCTGCTTGAAGGCAATGGGAGTGGCTGTCGCACAGTAACCACCTCGAAATTTGGAGCTGAGTCTGTTTGAGGAAGCTACCTTAGAGCGGTGGAAAGAGCAGGAAATTTTTACAGTATTAGAGCAAAAATGCTGAGACTTCGTGAGCATATCTCTAAATAGCTTCAGGTGCGACTCCCGTATTATTCTTGGATATGAATCTTAGGCCACTACTGTCAAGAGAGAATTGATTCACGGCCAGTGCATCAATGCTGAAATATTAAAAATGTGCATGTTTTTAAAAGAGACATGTTTTGAAAACACTTGGTTGAGGATAGAGGAAAAGGAATAAGGTGGAAATCACCTGAAAATCACATAGCAATCACTGGAGAATCATGCAGCAGTCGCGTGAACATCTCACGGGATTCACATGGAGGACTCCATGGGAATCGTTTGTCTACCAGATGTAGAGTTTATTACTGTGGGTGTAGGTTTTCACTCTACTTCTTAGAATGAATCAGGCTTGAGTGTGTGTGTGAAACGATTTCCTCTTGAATTTTCCTTGAAAATGAGAGCGACATGGTGTTGTGTTTTCAAACCTCCTCTCTATTTCCCCTGATGCAGGCACAGTACTGGTTCTTGAGTCATGAACTTCTATCAGCCTATTTTTTTTTTTTCTACCGAGACAATCTTGTCACCATGTGCCAAGTCTTTCACCAAAGGTTTTGTTAAGAAAAGTTATTCTAGATTCTGTGGGCCAAAGTCTCCACTCTACTTCCTTGAAATAGGACCACTGCTAGATGTACGTCCAAGCTCCCCAGTCGAGATCCTGAAAAAAGAGTCCAGGCTTTGTGCCAAGTTTGAAAGTGCCCATAGTATCTTCTCTTACCAGGGGAAAGACTTGGTGTTACAGGTTACGCTCACCTTTCAAAAACTGCCAGAAGAGAAAATTTGTGAGATGGGTCCAGGTTGTGCAGAATGGACTCTTAAGGAGACAACGTTGGTGTTATCGTGTCAAATTTCCCTCACAAATGCTTTAAAGACAAGACAGTCTTGTGCCGTGAGCCGAGTCCTCCATTCTTTCACCACCAGTAGATGACAACTTGGTTCTGTGAGCCAAGGACTCCGTAAGAGGTTCTTATAGCAGGAGCCAGTATGGGTGTTGTGGGCCTGCATATTCAGTCTGCACTTTGTTTCCAATTGAATGGTCTTGATCTTGTGGGCCTGGGCTGCTAATCTGTTCCTTTGAGGAGGTTCAGGCTTGGTGACAATTTCCACAGTCTCCGTTCCAGTTTTTCTTCCATAAAGAAGGCTTGTTGCTGGGTGCCTAGGACTCCAAGCGACATTCAGAGAGGACAGCTTAGAATCGTGGGTCCATGCCACCTGTTAAGTATCTGTTAAAGATAGATAGAAGAAATACTGTGAGTTAATTTCTCGGCTCTACTTCCTGGAAATAGGGGAAAGGATTGGAAGTGCAAACCAAAGTCAGCATTCTGGTTTCTGATTAAAAATCTAAGCAGGAGACAAGAATTTACATTTAGAGTTAAGATTTTCTTAACTGTCGACAGGCTTGCCTAGTGGGGTAAGGTCTCCTCTATCATAGTTTTTGCAGAAGACAGGTTTATTGTAATGGGTCCCAATCTCTTTAGTACTTATTATTAGAAAAAGATAGGTTTTGTGCCTTGGGACCATGTCTCCACTCCACATCCTTTCAAGGGAAGACAGGATTCCTGGTATAACCGGACGCCTCCATTCAATCTTTTGTTCAGAGAAGCCAGATTTGTTTGTGGGCCATGAACTCCATATGAGTTTCTGTTCACTGGGGCTATCTTAGGTGTAGTGTGACTAGTTGTTTTATTTAGTCTGTTATCAATTAGATGGTCTTGACTTTGAAAGCCTGAGCCTGAACTCTAGTTTTTGTGAGGAGAGTCCAGGCTTGGTTTCACAGGCCTAAGTCTACATTCTAGTCTCCCTACATAAATATAGGATAGTCGCTATGGGCCTAGGATACCACTCGACATTCATTCAGGGAGGACAGGCTTAGATCATGGGCCTTCTCTCTTAGGAAAAGAGATAAACACTGTGGGACGTGCTCTCAGCTCTACCTTATAGAAAAGGTGAAGAGATTGGAACTGAAAGCTAAAGTCTCCACTCTCGCCCCTAAAAGAAATTTCAGACATGGAGCCAAGGTTCTAGTTCTCCAAGAAAGATATTATTAGCAGAAGAAAGACTGGCCTTGCGGATTAAGGTCTCCAATTTACTAATTTTCAAAAAGAACAGGCTTGATGGCTTTAGACCAGTGCTCCATTGTAATATTGTTAGGGAGAGACTGGCTTTGTGTCATGGTCCTGGGTCTCCAGTCTACATCATTTTAAGGGAGGACAGTACTGTTACCATGAACAGAGGTCTCCTTTCTGTTCTGTAAGATTAGAGAGCTTTGGTCTGTGGGCAATGCACTGCACATTAGTGTCCATTAAAGGGACTAAGTTGTTGGTTTGGTGAGTATTTTGCCTAGTCTGTTCAAAATTAGACAGAGTTAACTCCGGGATCATGGCCCCACAGGAGTCATGACAGGATCATATGACCACCCTGTGTGAAACACGTGTCCATTAAGAGACTGGCCTATATGAAACAAGTGAGAGCATCTGACAGTAGGGGATGATGTACTGCTCCTTCTGGAATGACGAGTACATATCACTTGATAAAATTCACATAAACACTGAAAAAACATTAGTGTAACAGACGGTGGCCAAGAGAGTCTCCTAACTGACCTCCAATCAAATGTTGTGTCCATATTACAAAATTTACTTCAGATCAATGGTATACGTGGCCAGACAATGATCGTTAATTTGCCTCAAATTTTGTCTGTTACCTGGAAACCTGCTTTATGGCAGTGGAGGTGGTGTTCACACAATGGCTGCGTTGCAAATTGAAGGCTGAGTGAGCTGTGAGAAAGTAACTGGATAGCATTGGAAACAATAGCTGCCATTTTGCTGTATTGTGGGAAAAATGCTGAGTCATTGTGAGGATACCTCTTCATGGTAGAAAGAATGGCTTTCTCAGCATTCTTCTACAGTAAACCTCAGATTACTAATTCTGAGAGGGTCTGGTTTAAGATCCATGGAAAGAAAGCTGAAATATTGACTTTGAGGCAGTTCTTTCAACGTGTTCTGAAAACCATCGCTTAAAGACAGCAAAGGAAAATGAAGTGGAAGTCACCTGAATGTCTCATAGTAAGAACTCAGGAATCTCACAGTATTCACATTGCTGTCTGGCATGTACTACGTGACCATCAAGAAAATGGTCTACGGGCATTATAGAGGGATCTCATGACATTGGTGTGGCGGTCACTTTTGAATTACATTTCTACATTCATTGGTAAAATTCACATAAATACTGAGAAATGAAGAGTCCCTGTGCAAAACAGCATGGCCAGACAGCTACCTCACGGCACTTCATTCTAAAGGTCATGTCTGCATGAGAAGACTTGTGTGAGGGAGGCAGTGTTAACTACCAGACAACTGTCATTATATAACTGGCCTTAGGTTTCATGTGGCCATAGGTTTCATGTGGTCAGCAACCTGCTTGAATGAAATGGGAGTGGCCGTCGCACATTAATCGCCTTGAGATATTGAGGCTGAGTCTACTTGAGTAAGCTACTTTAAGCAGTTTTTGCTCTATTGTAGCAAAAGCGTAGAGTCATTGTGATGATAACATTTAACAGCTTTATTTGTAACTCCCGCACGGTACGGACCAAAGGCCACTACTGTCAAGAGAGAATTGCTTAATGGGCAATATATCAAAAGTGAAATATCGAAAATGAAGAGTTTATGAGACGTGTTTTGAAAACAATTGGTTGAGAATAGGGGAAGAGGAATAAAGTGAAATTCACCTGAAAAATCACATAGCAATCACTAGAGAATCATGCGTCAGTCATGTGAATACCTCGAGGAATTCACATGGAGGTCTAAGAAGATCCCATAGGAATCTTGTGTCTACCAGGTTACTAGTCTTGTTGCTGAGCATAGATTTTCACTCTACTTCTTAGAATGGACCAGTCTTGAGTGTGTGGGAAATGTTTTCCACTCCAGTTTACCTTGAATATGAGACTAGCATGGTGTTATCTTTTCAAACATCTACTCTACTTCCCCTGATTTGGGTAGAAGACTGGGTCCAGGGCCTTGGACTTTTATTGACTTTTTTTTTCTACCAAGTTGGTCTTGTTTCTGTGTGCCAAGTCTTCCACCTAATGTACAGTTACGAAAAGTTAGGCTAGGTTCTGTGGGCCAAGGTCTCCACTCTGCTTCCTGGAAATAGGAACAATATTTGGCCATGCTTCCAAGCTCCTCAATCAAGTTCCCGAAAGGACAGTTCAGGCTTTGTGCCAAGATTCTAAGTGCCCACACTACTTTCTCTTACCAGAGGAAAGGCTTGGAGCTGTAGGTTACAGTCTTCTTTCAGTAACTGGCAAAAGTGAAAATTGGTGACATAGGACCAGGTTGTGCTAAATGGACAATTAAGACAAGGTAGGTGTCATTGGCCCTAATTTCTATTGTAAATGCTTTAAAGGGAAGATAGTCTTGGCACCATGAACCAATTCCTCCATTCTTCCTCCTTCTAGGAGATGACAACTTAGTTCTTTGGGCCATGATCTCCCCAAAGGTTTCTTCTAACAGGAGCCAGAATAGATATTGTGGGCCTAGGTCTTTAGTCTGAACTTTGTTACCAATTAGATGGTCTTGACCTTGTAGGCCTGGGGCTGCAACTAATTCCTTTTAGGAGGTCTAGGCTTGGCTCAAATTTCCAAGGTCTCCATTCTAGTTTTTCTTCCATAAAGAAAGCTTGTTGCTGTGGGACTAGGACTGAAAGCGATGTTTGTTCAGAGAAGACAGGGTTAGAACGGTGAACCTAGGCCACCCCTTCAGTCTCTTAGAGAAAGACAGACACAATGGTGTGGGCCAATTTCTCAGCTCTACTTCCTGGAAATAAATGAAGGGATTTGAACTGCAACTAAGTTCAGCACTCTGGTTCCTGATTAGAAATACTGGCAGGAGAAAATTTTCTAGTTCTTGAGTTAAGATTCTCTTACCTGAGGATAGGCTTCTCCTGTGGCTAAGGTCTCCAATCTACTAGGTTTAAGGTAGGACAAGTTTATAGCCATGGGTACCAATCTCCCTTATAATTTTTGTTAGGAAAAGACAGGCTTTGTGTCTTTAGCCTGTATCTCCACTCCACATCCTTTCAAGGAAAGACAGTGTTGCTGGACGGAATGGAGGCCTCCATTCTTCCTTTTGTTTAGAGAAGACACCATATTTTTTTTGTGGGCCATACACTCCACTTGAGTTTTTATGCACAAGGGCTATCTTGGGAGTAGTGCGAGTAGTTATTTAGTCTAGTCTGTTTTAAATTAGACTGCCTGAACACTAGATCTTGTGATGAGTCCTGCCTTGCTGTCACAGGCCTATGTCTTCATTATAATTTCCCTTGCATAAAAAAAGCTTTTTGCTGTGGGCCTAGGAAACCACTTGACATTCATTCAGAAAGGATAAGCTGAGAACCAAAGTCCTAGGCCACTACTTCAGTATCTATTAGGAAAAGACAGAAGTGCTGTGGGCTGAGTTCTCAGCTCTACATCCTGGAATAGGTGAAAAGATTGGTACTGCAAGCCAAAGTCACTACTCTTGCTCCTAAGAGAAAGTCCAGGCCTGGAGCCAAGGTTCTAGTTATCCCGGAAAGATATTCTTATCAGAGGAAAGGCTGGCCTTGCGGTTGAGTGATTCAATTTACTAAAATTCAACGAGGTCAGGCTTAGTGGCTTTAGCCCATGGGTCCATTTTATTAGTCTTAGGAAGAGAATGGCTTTGTGTCATGGGCCCATGTTTCCAGTTTATATCATTTGAAGGTAGTACAGTACTATTACCATGAACAGAGGTCTCCTTCCTTTTCTGTAGTGTAGACAGCTTTGATCTGTGGGCCATGCACTACACATTAGTTTCTGTCACAGGGTCTAGGTTGTTGGTAGTATGTGTAGGTCCTTAGCCTAGTCTATTCAACATTAGACAATGTTAACCTTGGGACCACGGGCCCGCAGAAGTTACAACAGAATCACATAACCATCAAAAGGCTGACCTTTATGAAAAATAGGGAGATCATATAACAGATGGGGATGATGTGTGATCCCTATGGAATGACAAGTACATATCACTTGATAAAATTCACATAAACACTAAGAAAACATTAGTCTGTGTGTAACAGAAGGTGGCTAAGAAAGCCTCCTAATGGACCTCCAGTCGAATATCATGTCCGTATTAGAAAACTTGCTTGATATCAATGGTATATGTGACCAGACAATGATCTAAATTTGCTTCAGGTTTGTCTGTTGTCAGGAAACCTGCTTTATGGCAGTGCAGGCGGCGGTCGCACATTGCTACATTGAAAATTGGAGGTTGAGTGGGCTGTAGGAAGCAGTTGGATAGTGGTGGAAACAATAGTCACCATTTTGCTGTATTGTAGGAAAAATGTTCAGTCATTGTGAGGATACCTCTTTATGGTAGACGAATTGGCTTCCTCAGAATTCCTCTAAGTAAAGCTCAGACTACAAATTCTGAAAGGGACTGGCTTAAGGGCCATGGAAAGAAAGCTGCTCTAGTGATAATTCAGCAATTCCTTCAATGTGTTTTGAAAACCCTTGATTTAGGCCAATAGAAAGTGAGGTGGAAGTCATGTGAAAATCTCGTTGCAGGAACTAGGGAATCTTGCGATATTCATGTGGCTGCCCCACGGAATCACATAACCATCAAGAGGCTGACCTGAGGGCATTACAGGGAGATCAGGTCACATTGGAGTGATGGTGTGGCACTCACTTTTGAGTTACCCTTCTACATTCTTTGGTAAAATTCACATAAACATTGAGAAAATGAGAGTCTGTGTGTAACAGTGTGGCTGAGACAGCCACCTCACTGCCCTTCAATCGAAAGGTCAAGTCTGCATGATAAGACTTGCTTGCAGACAGCGATGTAGGCTACCAGATGATTGTCGTTACATAACTGGACTGAGGTTTCATCCGTGGTCAGACAACCTGCTTGAAGGCAATGGGAACGACTGTCGCACATTAACTGCATTGAAATTTGGAGTCAGAGTCTGCTTGCGGAAGTTACTTCAGAATGTTGGACACAGCAGCCGCCATTTGCTGTATTCTAGCAATAGTTCGAGTCATTGTTAGAATAATCCTTAACAACTTCATGTGCGACTCTTGCACTATTCTTATCTGCAGACCTTAGGCCACTACAGTTAAGAGGGATGTGCTTAACAGACAGTGCATCCAAGATTAAATATTGCAAATGAAGAGTTTATGAGATGTGTTTTGAAAACACTTGGTTGAGAATTGAAGAAGAGGAATAAGGTAGAAGTTACCTGAAAAACACGTTCCAATCAATAGGAAATCACGAGGTGCTCAGGTGAACACCTCGTGGAATTCACTTGGGGTCAAGGAAGAACCCAAGGGAGTTGTATGTACCAGGTGACTAGGCTTGTTGCTACAGACGTAGGTTTTCACTCTACTTCATAGAATGGAGTAGCCTTGCATGAGTGAGCAACAATTTCCACTCACATTTACCTTGAAAATGAGACTGGCATGGTGTTGTGTTTTCAAACATCCACTCTATTTCCCCTGATCCGGGCAAAGGACTTCTATCCCTTTTTTTTCCACCAAGAAGTTCTGCTTACCGTGTACCAAGTCCTCCATCTAAGGTACCGTTAAAAAATGTTAGACTAGATTCTGTGTGCCAAGGTCTCTACTCTACTTCCTGGAAATAGGAACAATGCTTGGCTATGCTTCCAAGCTCCTCAGTCAAGTTCCTACAAGAAGAGTCCAGGCTTTGTGCCATGTTTCTAAGTGCCCAAACTACTGTTTCACACCAGGGAAAGGCTTTGTGCTATAGGTTACAGTTACCTTTCAATAACTGGCAAAAGGGAAAATTTGTGACATGAGACCAGATTATGCTGAATGGACTGTTAGGATGACACAAGGATGGTGCCACTGGCCCAAATTTCTATCGTAAATGCTTTATAGGAAGGACAGCTTTGATGCCATGATCCAAGTCCTCCATTCTTCTTTCTAGGAGATGACAGCTTTGATCTGTCGGCCTAGGTCCCCCAAGAATTTCTGTTAGAAGGGTCCAGACTGAGTGTTGTGGCCCTAGGTCTGCAGTCTTGACTTTTTACCAATTACATAGTCTTGACCTTGTGGGCCTGGGACTGCCAACTAGTTACTTTTAGGAGGTCCAGATTTAGTACCGATTTCTACAGTCTCAGTTTTAGTTTCTCTCCCATAAAGAAAGCTTGTTGATGTGGGCCTAGGTATGAAGGCAACATTCGTTTGAAGAGGACAGACTAAGAACCTTGGGCCCAGACCACTCCTTAGTCACTGTTATGAAAAAAAAGAAGAAATGCTGTGGACCAATTTCTAAGAAAATAATGGAAGGGATTGGAACTGCAAACCAAGGACAGCACTCTGTTTCCTGATTAGAAATTCAGGCAGGAGACAAGGTCCTAGGTCTCGAGTTAAGATTCTCTCACCTGAGGACAGGCTTGCTCTGTGGGGTAAGGTCTCCTACCTACTAGTTTTCAGAGAGGACAGGCTTAGTGCCATGGGTCCCAGTCTCTCTTTTACTTATTATTAGGAAAGGACAGTCTTTGTGCCTTGGCTAGTGTCACCACTCCACATTCCTTCAAGGTAAGATAGTGTTGCTCGTATGGACGAAGGCCTCCATTCTTCCTTCTCTTCAGAGAAGACAATTTGGTTTGTGGGCCATACACTCCACCTGACTTTCTGTTCACAGGAGCTACCTTAGGTCTAGTGTGAGTAGTTGTTTCATCTAGTCTGTTATAAATAAGAGTGTTGACCTTGGGAGCCTGGGACTGCACACCAGTTCCCACGAGGAGAGTCCAGGCTTGGTGTCACAGGCCTAAGTCTCCATTCTAGTTTCCCTTGCATAAAAACAAGCTTGTTACTGTGGGAATAAGACACTACTCGACATTCATTCAGAAAGGACAGGCTTAGAACTGGGGTCACAGGCCACCAATTAAGTCTCTGTTAGGAAAAGTCAGAAGAAGTGCTGTGGATCGAGCTCTCAGCTCTGCATCCTGGAGTATGTGGAAAGATTGGAATTGCAAGCCAAAATCACCTCTTTTGCTCCCAACAGAAACTCTAGGCCTGGAGCCAAGGTTCTAGTTCTCCAAGAAAGATATTCTTACCAGAGGAAAGGCTGGCCTTGTGGTTGAAGGTACACAATCTACTAAAATTCAACGAGGTCAGGTTAGTGGCTTTAGACCACAGATCTATTGTATTATTGTTAGGAAGAGACTTGCTTTATGTATGGGCTGGGGTCTGCAATCTATATTATTTGAAGATAGTGCAGTACTGTTACCATGAACGGAGGTCTCCTTTCTTTTCTATAAGGGTAGACAGATTTGATCAATGGGCCTGGACTGCACATCAGTTTCTGTCACAGGGTCTAGGTTGTTGGTAACATGTGTAGGTCTTTAGCCTAGTCTGTTCAAAATTAGAAAGTGTTAACTCAGGAGCATGGCCCAGAGGAAGTCATGACAGGATCCAGTGACCATACCTTGGAAATCACGTGCCCATCAAGAGGCTGGCTTTTATGAAACACAGAGAGATCATGGTACAGTTGGGGATAACGTAGTGCTCCCTTTAGCGTGATGAGTATATATCTCTTGATAAAATTCACATAAACACTAAGAAAACATTAGTCTGTATGTAACAGAAGGTGGCTCCTAATGGACATCCAATCGAATATTGTGTCCACATTATAAAACTTGCTTGAAGTCAGCTATATATGCGGCCAGGTGAAGATCATTAATTCGCCTCAGTTTTGTCTGTTGTCAAGAGACGTGCTTAATGGCAGTGCAGGTGGCTGTCTCACATTGGCCGCACTGAATATTGGAGGCTGAAGTGCTGTGAGGAAGTGACTCTATAATGGTGGAAACGACAGCCAACATTTTGCTATATTGTAGGAAAAATGCTCAGTCATTGTGAGGATACCACTTCTTGGCGGAAAGAACAGCTGCCTCAGAGTTCCTCTATAGCAAACCTCAGACTACAAATTCTGAGAGACGGGCTTAAGGACCATGGAAAGACAGCTGAGATACTGACATTGAGGCACTTCCTTCGATGTATTCAGAAAACCCTTGTATTAGGCCAGCAGAGGAAAATGAGGTGAAAGTCACCTGGAAATCTCATAACAAGAATAAGGAAATCTCGTGATATTCACGAGCTTTCTCGTGGGGTTCACGTGTCCAGCAAGAGACTAGCCTGAGTGCATCATAGGGAGATTA
Source organism: Pteropus vampyrus (assembly GCF_000151845.1). Taxonomy (NCBI): domain Eukaryota; kingdom Metazoa; phylum Chordata; class Mammalia; order Chiroptera; family Pteropodidae; genus Pteropus; species Pteropus vampyrus. Next base: position 725,514 of record NW_011888989.1, on the reverse strand, counting down.
CATGACATTAGGGTTATGGTATGCCATTCATGTATCTGTTACCCTTCTACATTCCTTTGTAAAATTCACATAAACACCGAGAAAATGAGAGTTCGTATGTAACAGAGCATGGCCGAGACAGCCACCTCACGGCCCTTCAATCAAAAAGTTAAGTCTGCATGAGAAGACTTACTTGTGGATAGTGGTGTAGGGACCCAGATGATTGTCATTAGCTAACTGTCCTAAGGTTTCGTCTGTGGCCAAGCAACCTGCTTGAATGCAATGGGAGCAATTGTCGCACATTAACCACGTTGAAATTTGGAAGCTGAGTCTGCTTGAGGAAGCTACTTTAGAGCAGTGAAAACAGCAGCTGCCACTTTACTGTATTGTAGCAAAAGTTCTGAGTCTTTGTGAGCATAACTCTTAAAGGCTTCAGGTTCGACTCCTGCACTATTCTTGGATGCGGATCTTAGGCCACCATTGTAGAGAGGGAATTGCTTATCAGCCAATGCATCAATGCTAAACTATTGAAAATGAATAATTTATGAGATGTATTTTGAAAATACTTGGTTGAAGATAGGGGAAGAGGAATAAGATGGAAGTCACTTGAAAATCACATAGCACTCACTAGGGAATCACGCAGAAGTCACGTGAACACCTCACTCGGCAGTCACGTGAAAACTTCATGTTGGGGTCAAGGAAGACTCCACGGAAATTGTTTGTCTACCAGGTGACTATTCTTGTTGCTGTGGATGAAGGTTGTCACTCTACTTCTTAGAATGAACCAGGCTTAAGTGTGTGGGAAATGTTTTCCACTCAAGTTTACCTTAAAAATTAGACTGGCATGGTGTCTTGTCTTCAAACATTCACCCTACTTCCCTTGATCTGAGCAGAGGCCTGCATAATGGGCCATGGAATTCTATTGACTTTTTTTTCCCTACCATGACAGTCTTGTTACTGTGTGTCAAGTCCTCTACCTAAGCTTCCATTCAGAGAAGATAGGCTAGATTCTGTGTTTCTAGGTCTCCACTCTATTTTCTGGAAATAGAAACAATGCTTGGCCATGCTTCCAAGCTACCCGATCAAGTTCCTGAAAGAAGAGTCCAGACTTTGAGCCAAGTTTCTAAGTGCCCAAAGTACCTGCTCTTACCTGAGGAAAGGCTTGATGCTGTAGGTAACAGTCACCTTTCAATTAATGGCAAGAGGGAAAATTGGTGACGTTGGACAAGTTTGTTCTGAATGGACTGTTAGGATGACAGAAGTTTGGTGTCGTTGGCCCAAATTTCTATTGTAAATCATTTAAAAGAGGCCTATTTTGCAGTGAACCGAGTCTTTCATTCTTCCTCCTCCTAGAAGATGGCAGCTTGGTTCTGTGGGTCAAGGTCTCCCCAAGTAATTCTTGAGCCAGGTTGGGTGTTATGGGCCTAAGTCTTCAGTTTGGTCTTGTGACTAATTGGATGTTCTTGACCTTGTGGGCCTGTGGCTGCCAACTAGTTCCTTGTAGGAGGCCCAGAATTGGTACCCTTTTTTCACAATCTCGGTTTTAGTTTCTCTTCCACAAAGAAGGCTTGTTTTTCTGGGCCTAGGACTGAAGGCAACATTAATATAGATAGGACAGGCTTAGAATCATGGATCCAGAACACCACTTCAGTCTCCCTTAGGGAAAGTCAGAAGCAATGCTATGTGTGAATTTCTCAGCTCTACTTCCTGGAAATAAGGGAAGGGATTGGAACTGCAAACCAAGGTCAGCATTCTCATTCTCGATTAAAAATCTGGACAGGAGACAAGGTCCTAGGTTTCAAGTTAAGATTCTCTTACCTGAAGATAGTCTTGCCCTGTGCAGTAAAGTCTTCTACTATTAGAAGACTTTAGTAGTAGAAGAGTCATAGTCTCCCTTGTACTTATTGTTAGGAAAAACGGGCTTTGTGCCTTGGGCCCATGTTACCACTCTACATCCTTTTAAGGGAAGACAGTGTTGCTGGTATGAACAGAGGCCTCCTTTTATCCTTTCATTCAGAGAAGACAGCTTTGTTTGTGGGCCATGCAACCCACATGAGTTTCTTTTCACTTGAGCTACCTTGGGTGTAGTGTGAGTAGCTTCTTTGTCTAGTCTGTTATCAACTAGATGGTCTTGACCTTGGGAGCCTGTGCCTTCATTCTAATTCCTGTGAGGAGAGTCCAGACTTGGTGTCACAAGCCTAAGTTTCCATTCTATTTTCCCTTGCATAAAGACAGGCTTGTTGCTGTGGGACTAAGACATTACTCGACATTCATTCATAAAGGACAGGCTTAGCACCATGGGCCCAGGCCACCACTTTAGTCTCTGTCAGGAAAAGACAGAAGAAATGCTGTGGGCCGAGGTCTCAGTTCTACCTCCTGGAATAAGTGAAGGGATTGGAACTGCAATCCAGAGTCACCACTCTCACTCTAACAAAAAGTCCAGGCCTGGATCCAAGGTTCTAGTTCTCAAAGAAAGATATTCTTACCAGAAGAAAGGCTGGCCTTGTGGTTTCAGGTTTTCAATCTACTAATTTTCAATGAAGACAGGCTTGATGGCTTTAAACCAGGGCTCCGTTGTATAAGTGTTAGGAAGAGACTGACTTTGTGTCATGGGCCTGGGTCTCCAGTCTACATCATTTGAAGGGAGGACAGTACTTTTACCATGAATGGTTATCTCCTTTCTTTCCTTAAGAGTAGATAGTTTTCATCTGTGGGTCATGCATTGCACATTTCTTTTTGTCACAGAGTTTAAGCTGTTGGTAGTGTGCATAGGATATTTTGCTCAGTCTGTTCAAAATTAGACAGTCTTAACCTCGGAAGCATGGCCTAGTGGGAGTCATGATAGGATCATGTGACTGCCCCACAGGAGTCATGTGTCTATCAATAGAATGTCCTGAATGAAACAAAGGGAGATCTTGTGACAGATGGGGATGACACAGTGCTCCCTTTCGAATGACGAGTGCAGATCACTTGATAAAATTCACATAAACACTGAGAAAATATTATTCTGTGTGTAACAGAAGGTTGCTGGAAAAGCCTCCTAACTGACTTCCAATCAAATGTGTGTCCACATTACAAAACTTACTTGAGGTCAATGATATATGTGGCCAGATAATGATAGTTAATTTACCTTAGGTTTTGTCTGTTGTCAGAAAACCTGCTTTATAGCAGTTGAGGCGCTGTCCCACCTTTGTCTCCTTGAAAATTGGAGGCCGATTGTGCTATGAGATAGTGATTGGATAGCTGTGGAACCAACAGATACCATTTGCTGTATTGTAGGAAAAATGCTGAATCTTTGTAGGGATACCTCCTCATGGCGGAAAGAACTACTGCCTCAGAATTCCTCTCTCCTAATGCTGCTGATACTGAAGCTACCTCTCGCAGCCTCTGGAGCTCCCTGCAGGAGAAAGGGGAGGGGAGAAGCTGTGGCAACTTCCCTGAACTGCCCTGTCTGGAAGTTTTGTGAGTTCCACACAGCCGACAGCAGGGCCCAGTCATCAGGGCAGAAAGCAGAGATGCGGGACGGGACCGTAGAGAAACAACAGTTGATTTTTACAGACTGTGATTGCAAAGCTGTTTGAGCCACAGCCCTCAGCTCCCAACCTAGAGGGCCCCTTTCTCCATACTCTTGGAGAATAATCATCACATAGCCTCAGCATAATCTGAGCAAAAGCTGCCAAGCCTGTCGCTGACACTGACAGGGACTGAAACTGAGGGTAGCGAGCATGATTAAATAGCTACAATAAAACAAAAAAAGCATTATTTAGGATTTATATAATGCAGAGTCCAAGAGGCTTAGACGCTACCTGCTGAAAACCAAAAGTAAAACACCTTCTTTGCAGCAGGCTAAAGAGAGACCTTTAGGTAATAAATACACTTTCTGGAAAACAGCAGAATATACTTCCCTTAATGCTCAGACAGAGAAATAGTCCATTAAACACCATCAACAACCAAGGTGAAAAGGCATATCAGAAAGAAAGAGAAAAATCTCCATAAAATAGACTACAGGCATAGGAATATACAACATAAAGGACAGAGAATTCAGGATGGTACTTCTGAAAAACTCACTGAGTTCCGAAATGAGTTATATCAATAATTTCAAAAATTGAAAAAACAACTAGCTGAGCAGAGCAACGAGATTGAAATTCTCAAAAAGAATAGAATAGATCTTCTGGAGATAAAGAAAAAAAAACATACTACAAGATTTGAAAAATGAAATAGAAAGCTTGGGAAATAGAGTCAATTAAATGGAGGAAAGGGCCAGTGATATCAAAGACAGAAATCTAGAAATAAATCAGAAGGAAGAAGAAAGAAACCAAAGAATGAAAAAATAACGAAAGAGAAATACAAGACCTAGCTGATACTATCAGGAGAGGAAACATAAGAATAATGGGCATTATCAAAGGCGAGGAAAAAGAGCAGGGACTAGAAAGCATTTTCAGACAAATTGTTGATGAGAATTTCCCAAATCTAAGGAATGAGCTAGAGCTTGGATTTCAAGAAGTCAATAGAACACACAATATCTCAACCTTAAAAAGTCTTTACCAAGACACATTGTATTAAAATTTTCAAAAATCAATGACAAAGATAGAATTCTCAGGGCAGCCAGGGAGAAGAAAATGGTAACTTATAAAGAAAAAAACATTATATTATCATCGGTTTTCTCAGCACAGACCTTATGAGTCAGAAAGGAATAGAATCAAATATTTAAACTATTAAGTGAAAGGAACTACCAGCCTAAAATAATGTATCCAGCTAAGCTCCCTTTTAGATATGAAGGAAAAATTAAGACCTTTTCAGACATATAAAAATGAGGGATTTCTCTAGTATGAGGCCTGCACTACAATAAATACTGAAAAAGGTCAGCACACCTAAAAAAAATTACAAAAAAATACATAATAAGGAGAAAAGTGACTATGAGGCAAATAGAAGCAGAGGAGTTCAATCCTTATTAAAAACAAGGTATTATAAGCTTAAATAATAAGAAGAGAATTGGTATAGCAAGATAGTAATGAACGTTCAGGATACATAGGGGCAAAATGAGATAACGATGACTTGAAAAAGAAAGGATTCAAAGATCCAAATTTGCAAAGGGGAATGGAGATAAGGCACGCACAGAAGAAAATGGATGACTGTATATCTATAACTATCCTTTACATATTCGTAATGGTCACCACGCACCAAAGATTCAGAACTAAATTATATAATATAAAAAAAGAAGAAAAGGGAAAACTCACAAAATCTAACCAAAATAAAGAAAACAGAAACACAAGGACAAGGAAACAATGGAAACACCGAGCTACCAGAAAGCAAAAGTTAAATGGCTATAAGAAGACCTCATATTTCAATAATCACCCTAAATATAAACGGACTGAACCCACCAATAAAGAGGCACAGAATTGCAGAATGGAAAAAAAAAAAAAAAAAAAACCCAACCTTATGTTGCCTCCAGGAGACACATCTCATTTCCAAAGACGAATATAGACTCAAAGTGAAAGAGTGGAAAATGATATATCAGGCAAATGACATTCAGAAAAAAAGCAGGAGTAGCGGTACTAATATTGGATGAAATAGACATCAAAATAAAAAAGGTAAAGAAAGATACTGAGGGACACTTTATAATGATAAAGGGAATCATGCACCAAGAAGACATAACACTTCTTAATATCTACGCTCCCAATCAAGGAGCCCTGAAATATGTAAAGCAATTACTAACAAAACTAAAGGGAGAAAAAAGATCAGAACACTATCGTACTAGGGGACCTAACTAAACCACTATCAGATATGGACAGATCATCCAAACAGAAAATCTATAAGGAAATAACGTCCTTAAATGACACATTAGACCAATTGGACAAAATTGACAGTTACAGAACCTTCCATCCCAAAACAGTTGCTTATACATTCTTCTCTAGTGCACACGGAACATTCTCAAGAATTGACCACATACTGGGACACAGAGATAGCCTCAACAAATGTAAGATGGTTGAAATCATACCAACCATATTCTCTGCACATAATGTATTGAAACTAGAGATCAATTGCAAAAAGAAATCAGGAAAAACCACAAATACATGGAGATTAAACAACATGTTATTGAAAAATAACTGGGTCAGGGAAGAAATAAAAGAGAGATCAAGAGATACATAGAAACAAATGATAATGATAGTAAAACATATCAAAACTTGTGGGACATGGCAAAAGTGGTCATAAGAAGAAAGTTCATATCATTATAGGCCTATCTCCAAAAACAAGAATGAGCCCCAAACACAAAACTAATGCTTCATCTAAAAAAAAAAAAAAAAAAAAAAACCTAGAAAAAGAACAAATGAAGCCTAAAGTCAGCAGAAGGAAATAAATAATCAAAATTAGAACAGAAATAAATGAAATTGAAATAGAAAAAAGAAAACAATAGAAAAAATGAATACAATAAAGAACTGGTTCCTTGAGAATATTAATAAAATTGACAAACCCCTGGGTAGACTCACTAAAGAAAAAAGAGAAAGGACACAAATAAATAAAATCAGGACTGAAAGAGGGGAAATTATGACTGACATCACAGAAATACAAAGGATCATGCTAGAATATTATGAAAAAGTATATAATAACAAATTTAATAAACTAGAAGAACTGGACCAGTACTTAGAAAAATAAATAAATTTAACAAAACATGTGAAGCACCTATATAATGAAAAATACAATACCCTATTAAAAGAAATCAAAGAAGATAGAAAGAAATGGAAAGATATTCCATGTTCTTGGATTGGAAGAATGAACATAGTTAAAATGATCATATTACCTAAAGCATTATACAGATTTAATGCAATCCCCAACAAAATCCCATTTTCATTTTTTAAAGAAATAGAACAAACAAATCATCAGATTTGTATGGAAGCACAAAAGACCCCAATTGCCAAAGCCATCCTGAGAAAAAAGAAAGAGACTGAAGGTGTCACTCTGCCCAACTTTAAATTATACTACAAAGAGACAGTAATCAAAACGGCATGGTATTGGCAGCAAAACAGACACACGGACCTGTGGAACAGAATCAAGAGTCCAGAAGTAAACCCATATTTATATGGGCAAATAGTTTTTGACAAAATGCCAAAAACTTATAGTGGGGAAAGGAAATGATGCTGGGAAAATTGGAAGGCCACCTGCATAAGAATGAAAGTAGACTGTTGTCTATTACCACACACCAGAATGAACTCAAAATGGATTAAGGATCTGAATATAAGACCTGAGACAATTAAATGTATAGAAAAAAAACATAGGAACTAAACTCAAGGACCTTGGACTTAAAGAAGATTTTATGAATTTGATCTCAAAGGCAAGTGAAGTAAAAGCTAAAGTAAAGGACTGGGACTACATCAAACTAAAAAGCTTCTGCTCAGCAAAAGAAATCATCAACAAGGCAAAGAGACAACCATCCTACTGGGAAATTATATTTGCAAGTAATGCCTCTGATAAGAGCGTAATATACAAAATATAAAAAGAACTCAAAACAACATAAAAGCAAACAATCCAATCAAAAAGTGGGCAGAGGACCTGAATAGACATTTCTCCCTAGAGGACATACATTAGCCAATAAATATATGAAAAGATGCTCAACTTCACTAGCTATTAGAGAAATGCAAATCAAAACCACAATGAGATACCATCTCACACCTGTTAGAATAGCTATAATCAACAGGACAAGTAATAACAAATGTTGGAGAGGATGCGGAAAAAAGTCCACACTGCTGGTGAGACTGCAAATTGGTACAGCCACTATGGAAAACAGGTTAGAGGTTCCTCAAAAAACTAAGAATTGATTTACCAATCCCTCTACTGGGTATTTACCTCAAAGACTTGAAAACTCATATCTGAAAAGATATTTGCACACTGATGTTCATATCAGCATTATTCACAGTGGCTAGGACATGGAAGAAACCGAAGTGTCCTCTGATAGATGATTGGCTAAAGAAGCTGTGGTACATATATACAGTGGAATATTACTCGGCCATAAAAAGAGATGAAATACTGCATTTGCAACAACAATAATGGACCTTGAGATAATCATGCTAAGCAAAATAAGCCAGACAGAAAAAGTTGAAAATCACATGATATCATTTATATGTGGGATATAAACCTAAAAGCAACAAACGAACAGGACAAACAAACAAAGACTCATGGACATGGACAATAGACTAGTGGTTACCAGAGGGTAGAGGGCGGGGGAGGAGGAATAGGGAGGTAGACAGTGTAAAGGAGGTCAAACATAAGGGTGTAGAGGGAAGGCGAAGTGGGTAAAGGGGATCAAACATATGGTAGCTGAAGGAAATTGGATTTTGGGTGGTAAACACACAATAGAATATATAGATGTCAAATTATAATATATACCTGAAAATTATATAATTGTATTAACCAATGTTACCCCAATAAACTCGATAAAAAATAAAAATAAAAAATAAATTAAAAAAATAAATTCCTCTCTAGCAAACCTCTGACTACAAATTCGGAGGTGGCCTGGCTTAACGACCATGGAAAGAAAATTGAGATATTGACATTGAGGAAGTTTCTTCAGCTTGTTCTGAAAATACTTGCTTTAGGCCAGCAGAGGAAAATGAGGTGGAAGTCACTTAAAAATCTCATAGCAAGAACTAGGGAATCTTGCGATATTCATGTGGCTGCCCCGTGGGAATCACGTGACCATCAAGAGACTGGCCTGGCAGCATCACAGGGAGATCACATCACATTGGGGTGATGGTGTGGTAATTCATTTTTGAGTTATCCTTCTACATTCCTTGGTAAAATTCACATAAATGCCTAGAAAGGAAAGTCCATGTGTAATGGACCGTAATCCATACAGCCACCTCCCTGCCCTTCAGTCGAAAGGTCAAGTCTGCAAGAAAAGACTTGCTTGTGGATAGCAGTGTAGGCTATCAGACAATTGCCCTTACATAACAGGTTTCCTCTGTGGTCAGGCAACCTGCTTAAAGGCAATGGGAGTGGCTGTTGCACTTTAACCGCATTGAAATTAGGAGGCTGAGTCCGCTTGAGGAAGCTACTTTAGAGCGGTGGAAACAGCAGCAGCCATGTTGCTGTATTGTAGCAAAAATGCTGAGTAATTGTGAGCATAACTCTTAAAGGCTTCAAGTGGGATTCCCATACTATTCTTGTATGAGGACGTTAGGCCACTACTGTCAAGAGGGAATTGCTTAGTGGCCAAAGCATCAATGCTGAAATATTGAAAATGAAGAATTTATGAGACATATTTTAAAAGTACTTGGTTGAGGATAGGGGAAGAGGAATAAGGTGGAAGTCACTTGAAAATCACATAGCACTCATTAGGGGATCACATGGCAGTCAAGTGAACACTTCACAGGATTCACGTGAGTGTCAAGGAAGACCCTGAGGGAATCATGTGTTTACCAGGTGACTATTCTTGTTGCTGTGGACATAGATTTTTCACTCTACTTCTTACAATGAACCAGATTTGAGTGTGTGGAAAACGTTTTCCACTTGAGTTTACCTTGAAAATGAGGCCGGCATGGTATCATGTTTTCAAACATCCACTCTACTTCCCCTGATCCTGGCTGAGGACTGGGTTCTGGACCTTGTACCTCTACTGGTACCATGAAATATCTCTTAGAACATTCTAACATTATAACACTCTAATTTGAATTTATATCAGATTAACTTCAACAACATTCAAAAACTCTGATTCTTTACACTCCTATCCCCATCTCCATATGGATGAACAGAATTGACTTTATATATTGTGTGGTTTAAAACATAAACTAAAATTCTTTTAAATGTGTCTATCTCTTCAATTATGTAGAAAATAAGATTTGGAGTTACAAAACAAGGTTATATTAATACTAGCTTTTATTCTTGTAATCTTTTTTCTTTAAATATGTTAGTCTCTCAAATCACATAGTAAACAAAAAGTACTATTACAAACCATTATTATAATACTGACTTTTTGACTGTCCACATATTTACCTTTATTGAGATCTTTAATTTTTCATATGGCTTTGAGTTCTTTCTAGTGTTCTTTTATTTCACCTTGCAGGACTCCTTTATGTATTTCTTGCCGGACATATCTAGTGGTAACAAGCTCCTTCAGCTTTTATTTATCTAGGTATATCTTAATTTCTCCCTCAGTTTTGATGGACAGCTTTGCCAAATATAAGATTCTGTATTGGGTTTTGTTTTTGTTTTTGTTTTGTTTTGTTTTGTTTTGTTTTTAGCACTTTGAATATATCTGCCACTGTCTTCTGTCCTCTAAAGTTTCGGATGAGAAATCTGCTCATAATCTTATCGAGGATCCCTCATATGTGACCACTAACTACTCTCTTGCTTCTTTCAAGATTCTTTTCTTTTTTTGCTTTTTGAAAATTTGATTCTAATAGTAAAACTAAATTGTGCTAATAATTATGTAAACTTCTGTATTTATATTTAAAATTTTCTATTGTCACTTTGGATAAATAAGTAATTTAATGTTGTTTCACAATAATGCAAGAATCTTTTTGGTTGAGTATGTTTGATAAAATTTCTAAGATTCAAAATCTAAAGAGAGTCATTTTCTTGATTAAGAACTTAGGAAGTTTTCAGAAGGATCCCTAAAACACCTCAAAGACTTGTTTCCTCTCCTTATAAAAAGAGAAATTAAAATAATTAGGCCTATTTGGTATGTTAAATTACACAAAAAGCATTGTCAAATAAATGATGCTTAATCTTTGATTATATTTTAGATTTATTAATGTAAATGTTAGAAAACTTAAAGTTTTTCTCAGAATTAGAGCTCAGTTCTCTTTTATACTGTCTAAAGCACAGTATAAAAGTTTTTCTATATTGTTCTACTCCAGATAAGATATTATATGGTTTTCTTCCTAAAAAGCAAGGATTCTATATTAAAAAAAATAGTTTTCTGTGTTTTATACTGTCTTAATCGAGCATTTGATTACTCAAAAAAATAATCTTCTTAATCCTAAAAACTAAGGTTTTTATAAAACTAGTAACTTGTATTTATGTTTGACATCTTTTACTTTCACTTTGAAAAATGGATAGTTTAATATTGTTTCATAATGATACACCATCCTTTTGGTCAAGCATGTTTGAGAAACTTCCCAGAGTTCACAATGTAAAAAGAGAAATTTCTTAACCTGGAAATGGGTTATTCTATCAGTGGGTTGCTGGAATACTTCGAAAATTTGTTCTTTCTCTTTATAAAAGAAAAATTTAAACTAATTAGTCTTATTTGATATACTAAAGTTGCATGGGAAGTTTGTCAGATAAATAAATAATAATTATGTTGTATTTGCATGCATGTGTTTTGTTTCTGTTTTTGTCAAGCACAATGCCTTTATTTTACATGTCATTTCCAAAGAAGACATTTTTATAAGTCAGCAGCCAACAGAATTTCTAAAAGGGATAGTGACAGCAAAGGTAACTGGCTCAAATTCCTCTGTGTACATCAGAACATCATGTACATTTCATGCCTGAGCAGCTTGTATATCTGGCTTATTTGAAGGTAAGGCAGTGTAGATTGTGCAAATAAGAAATCTGTGTTCTGTGATCAGGAATGGCTACTGCATGTGTCACACAAAATGCACAACCTGAAATGTTTCAATCCACAACCGACAGGCTCGTGCTTTGTATTAATTTCTCCTATATACTAGTTTTCAGAGAAGAGAGGCTTAGTGCTTTGTGACCCAGTCTCTTTTCCACTTTTTGTTATAAAAAGACAGGCCTTGTGCCTTTGGCCTGTCAACAATCCATATCCCTACAAGAGAGTATGATGTAGTGCTACCTGTGAACTGACAAGTGCATATCTCTGAGAAAATTCACGTCAACACTGAGAAGTCATTAGTCTACGTGGAGCAGAACGTGGCCAAGATAGCTTACTAACTGTCCTCAAACAAATGTTGTGTAAACATTTCAAATCTAATTTGAAGACAACTATATATGCGTTCATTCAATGATCTTTAATTCACCTCTAGTTATTTCTGTTTTTCAGGAAAATTGCCTTATGTATATAGAGGCAACTGTCGCACATTTGCGGCATTGATAATTGACCATGAGTGTGCTGAGAGATAGTGACTGGATAGTGTGGAAACAATAGCCACCATTTTTCTGTATTGGATGGAAAATGCTGAGTCATTGTGAAGATACCACATGATGGAGGAAAAAACAGCTGCCTCAGAATTTCTTTATACTAAACCTGAGACTACAAATTTTGAGAGGGACTGGCTTCACAATCAAGGAAAGAAAACTGAGAAATTGACATTGAGGCTATTCCATCAACATGTTCTGAAGAGGCTTATGTCAGCCTAACAGAGGAAAGTAAGTGGAGGTCGCCTGGGAAACTTGTCACAAGAATTAGGGAACCTCGGAATACTCATGAGGCTTACCTGGGGGATTCACATGACCATCAAGAGACAGGCCTAAGGGCATCACAGGAAGTCACTTGATATGGATGGATGGTGTGACACTCACTTTGAGTTACCTTTCTCTATTCCTTGGTAAAATTTAGATAACCACTGAGAAAATGATAGTGTCTATGTAACATAGCCACGTAACAGCTCTTCAATTGAAAGGTCGTGTCTGCATGAGAAAGTTCACTTGAGGACGGCGGAAAAGGTGAACAAACAATTGTTGTTATATAAGTGGACTTAGATTTCATCTGTGGCCAGGCAACCTGCTTGAACACAATGGAAGCTGCTGTCAAACATTAACTGCGTTGATATTTGGAAGCTGAGTCTGCTTGATAAAGCTACTTTAGAGTGGTGTAAACTATAAGTGACATTTTACTGTATTATAGCAAAAATGCTGAGTAATTGCGAGTATAACTCTGAACAGCTTCATGTATATGCGCCTTTGGCCACAACTGTCGACAGGGAATTGCTTAAAGGCCAATGACTCAGTGCTGAATATTTAAAATAACAGTTTATGAGACAAGTTTTGAAAACACTTCTTTGAAAATAGGGGAAGAGGAATAAGGTGGAAATCACCTGAAAATAATTTAGAATTCCCTAGGGAATTACACGAAGCTCAAGTAAACACCTGGTGGAATTCACATGCAGATCAGGGAATACTCCACATGAATCTGGTATCTACCAAGTGACTAGTCTTGTTGCTGTGGCTGTAGGTTTTCACAGTACTTTGTAGAATGAACCAGGCTTCAGAGCACGGATCGAATTGCAAACGAGTTTACCTTATATATGAGATTGGTGTGGTGTTGTGTTTGCAAATGTCCACTCAACTTACCCCAGTTCCAGCAGAGGACTGCCTCCTAGTCCATGTTCTTCCAACGACTTTTCTTTTTCTACTAAGAATGTCTTGTGGCCGTTTGTCTATTCCTCTACCTAAAGATTAGTTATGTAAAGTTAGGCTATATTCTTTGGGCCAAGGTCTCCACTCTACATCGTAGACATAGGAGAAATATTTGGTTGTGTTCTAAGTTCCCCAATTGAATTTCTTAAAGGACAGTCCAGACTTTGGCCAGGTTTCTTAGTGCCCATAATACCTTCTCTTACCAAAGAAAGGCTTGGTAATCTTTCAATAAATGTTTAAAAGGATAAATGGTGACGTGGGATCAGGTTGTGCTGAATGTACTGTTATGATGACGAAAAGGTTGGTGCCATCGGCCCAATTTATATCAGAAATGCTTTCAAGGGATCACAGTCTTGGAGGCGTGCACCGAGTCCTCCATCTTCCACCTCCTTGGAAATCACAGCTTGGTTCTTTAGACCAAGGTGTCCACAAGAGTTTCAGGTAACAAGGGCCAGGCTGAATGTTTCTGGGTCTAGGTCTTGAGACTGGATGTTGTTATCAATTGCATGGCCTTAGCATTGTGGGCCTTGGCTTTAATTATGTCCTTTTAAAAGGTACAGGCTTGATTCAGATTTCCACAGTCTCTGTTTGACTCTTTGTTCTCTAAAGAAGGCTTTTGCTTTGAGACTATAACTTCAGGCAACATTTGTTCACATAAAACAGGCTTCGAACTGAGGGCTTAGCCACCTTTTCAGATTATGTCGGAGAAAGTCTGGGCTAATTTCTCAAATCTACTTTCTGGAAATAGAAGTAGGGATTGTAACTGCAACCAAGGACAGTACACTGGGTCCCAATAGGAAATGTAGGTGGAAGCCAAGGTCCTAGATTTCAAGATAAGACTCAAATTACATAAGGACAGACTTGCCCTGAGGTTTAAGTTATCCTATCACCTAGTTTTCAGAGAGGATAGGCTTAGTGCCTTGGTTCTCAGTCTCTCTTCTACTTTTGTTAGGAAAAGACAGGCCTCGTGCTTTGGGCCCATGTCACCAATCCATATCCTTACAAGGGAGGATGATGTAGTGCTTCCATTATAGTGACAAGTGCATATCACTGAGAAAATTCACAACACTGAGAAGTCATTAGTCTACGTGTAGCAGAAGGTGGACGAGACAGCTTCCTAACCGTCTTCAAAGTGAAAGTTGTCTCCACATTATAAATCAAATTTGAAGTCAACGGTATATGCGGGCAGTCAATGATCTTTCATTTGCCTCTAATTAAGTCTGTTTGTCAGGAAAACTGCCTATGTCAGTGAAGGCAGAAGTCGTACATTGGCAGCATTGATTATTGAGCCCAAGAGTGCTATGAGATTGCAACTGGATAGTGGTGGAAACAATTATCACTACTTTTTTTACTGTAGGAAAAATTCTGACTCATTAAAAGTATACCACTTGATGGCGGAAAGAACCCCTGCATCAAAATTTCTCTATATCCAACCTTAGACTACAAATTCTGAGAGAGACTTGCTTAATCACCCAGGAAAGAAAACTGCAACATTGACATATAGGTGCTAAATCAGCGTTTTCAGAAGAGGCTTATTTTAGTCTAGCAGAGGAAAGTGAGGTGGAAGTGGCCTGGAAATCTCATAAGAAGAATTAGATAATCCTAAGATACTCACGAAGCTTCCCTGTGCAATTCATGTGACCGTCAAGAGGCTTGAGGGCATCACAGCATTGTTGATGTAGTTCTCACCTTTGAGTTACCCTTCTCCATTCCTTGGTAAAATTTAGATAACCATGGAGAAAATGATAGTGTCTGTGTAACATAGCCACCTATTGGATTCTCTATTGAAAGGTCATGTCTGTGTGAGAAGATTCTCTTGAAGATGGCGGTATAGGTTAACAGAAAATTGTTGTTAGATAACTGGCCTTTGGTTTCATTTTTGATCAGGCAAACTGCTTGAATGCAATGGAAGCTGCTGTCAAATATTAACTGCATGGATATTTGAAGCCTGAGTCTACTTTAGAAAGCTACTTTAGAGCAGTGTTAAATGTAAGCGCCATTTTGCTGTATTATAGGAAAAATGCTGAGCCATTGTGAGTATAACTCTGAACGGCTTCATGTGGTACTGCTGCACTATTCTTTTATGCAGACCTTTTGCCACAACTATCCATAGGGAATTGCTGAAAGGCCAAAGACTCAATGCTGAATATTGAAAATAAGAGTTTATGAGACGTGTTTTGAAAACACTTTTTTGAAAATAAGGGAAGAGGAATAAGGTGGAAATCACCTGAAAATCATTGAGAGATCACTAGGGAATCGTGTGTAGTTCAAGGAAACACCTGGTAGAATTCACATGGGGATCAAGGGATAACCCACACTAATCAGATATCTACCTAGTGACCAGTCTTGTTGCTGTGGCTGTAGGTTTTCACAGTACTTTGTAGAATGAACCAGGCTCCAGAGCATGGATCGAATTGCAAACGAGTTTACCTTATATATGAGATTGGTGTGGTGTTGTGTTTGCAAATGTCCACCCAACTTACCCCAGTTCCAGCAGAAAACTGCCTCCTAGGCTTGGACTTCCAATGACTTTTCTTTTCCTAACAAGAATGTCTTGTGACCTTTTCCCAAGTCCTCTACCTAAAGATTCATTGTGTAAAATTAGGCTAGATTCTGTGGGCCACGATCTCCACTCTACTTCCTAGAAATAGGAGCAATACTTGTTTGTGATTCCAAGCTCCCAAATCGAATTTTTTAAAAAAGAGCGTGAGATTTGGCCAGGTTTATTAGTGCCCACACTACCTTCTCTTACCAGAACAAAGACCTGGTGCTGCAAGCTGTGGTCAACTTTCAGTAATTGTCTAAAAGGGAAATTGGTGACGTTGCACCAGGTTATGCTGAATGTACTGTTATGATGACAGAGGTTTGGTGTCATCGGTACAATTTCTATCCTAAATGCTTTCAAGAGAGTACTATTGGAGGCATACACCGAGTCCTCCATTCTTCCTCCTCTTAAGAGATGACAGCTTGGTCCAATATACCAAGGTGTCCATAAGAGTTTCAGCTAACAAGTGCCAGGCTAGATATTTGTGGCCCTAGGTCTTGAGACTGGACATTGTTAACAATGGGATGGTCTTACGTTGAGGGCCTGGGTTTTAATTATGTCTTTTTAGGAGGTCTAGCCTTGGTTCAGATTTCCAGAGTCTCCTTTTTATTTTTTTTCTTCGCTAAATAAGGCTTTTGCTTTGAGACAAGGATTCAGGCAACATTTGTTCACAGAGAGCAGGCTTGGAATTGTGGTCTGATGCCACTCTTTCAGTCTATGTTTGAGAAAGTCATAGATAATGGTCCGGCTCATTTCTCAAATCTACTTTCTGGAAATAAAGGTAGGATTGTAACAGCACACTAGAACCCAAAAGGAAATGCAGCTGGAGACAAGGCCATAAGTTTCGAGATAAGACTCAAATTTTATCAGGATGTTCTTGCCCTGTTGTTTAAGTTATCCAATCTACTACTATTCTCTCTGTGGTTTGTTTTTAGAAAGGGTAGGCTTAATGCCCTGGTTTCCAGTCTCCCTTCTACCTTTTGTTAAGAAAAGACAGGCATTGTGCATTGGGCCCATGTCAACAATTCACATTCTCAAAAGGGAAGATAATATAGTGCTTTCGTTGAAGTGTCAAGTGCAAATCACTTAGAAAATTCACATCAACACTAAGAAATCGTTAATATATGTGGAATAGAAGGTGACCAAGACAGACTTCATACTGACCTCCAATCGAATGTCATGTCCACATTACAAATCTTACGTGAGGTCAACAGTATCTGCAGGTAGTCAATGACCTGTAATTAGCCTCTACTATTGTCTGTTTTTCAGGAAAACTGTTTATGTCAGTGGAGGCAGAAGTCGTA